>NC_056471.1:3702671-4002671 GCF_008729295.1 Plectropomus leopardus | reverse complement strand
CACAGGGAATTTAATTTTCATCATGTGTACTTCTGCTCGATTATAATGGGCCACGCATGCTCGCACACCCAATCCTGAAATTCTATTTTCAATACCCAGGGCTCCCCACAGGCTGCAATCTGAGACCTCATTGTTTGTGTTGGCTGTGTAATTGGTTCTACCTGCAGCGGCATGAAAATATCATCTTTTATCCAAAGCTTGTTATTTCTGATATAAATCATTACGATAATCTCTGAAGTGTGATGAGAAGCTGGCGTTTGACATTAATATCAAACACCTGAGATGTGATTCTGAAGATTACATTTATTCATCATGGACATGCCTGGTTTTGTGTTGCTTCAATTGTCAACAGTTCCCAAACAGCTTGTTAAAAGCGCTGCAGATCTGTGTAATAATGGACTGGTGCGTACATCTGCCAGGTGTTTGACTGGATGTTTCCAGCCAGTTGCCTCTCCATTCACAAATAAACCACAGTGGGAGTAAACACCCTCCCATACATCAACCCCACATATGAGCCCTTTCCGAAAATCAATTAGTCAGTCATGGGGAAACAGAGCCCTTTGAGAGTTCTGTCCTGATCCGCAACCATGATATCTCCTCAGTGGCCAAAGAGAAAGGCTCAAACCAGCAACTATTGGCAAGAGTTTCATTTCTGCCTTCCAAAAAAACCCAACTCATACCTGACCAACTGAACCCTTTTATACATGAATGATTATCCCCAAAGTCAGTTTTTGTGTGTATGTGTGTGTTTTTGAGCGTTCGTACGTGTGTATATTACCTCTTCCCTAGGCATGATCAGGCCAAAAAATAATTCACTAAAATAAATGCATAAAAAGGAGCAGAATAATTATTGTTGAGGCTGTAAAATCATATAATCACACAAAGAAAGTAAAACACAACAAACTTTTTAAAGGTTTACTGTTTAACTACAGTGGCCCTGAGAGCTGAACACACCTTGCAAATCAGTCCCCCCAGGATTTCGTAATGTTGCAATTGCAAGAATTGACACAAATTCAGCCAGTGTCCATTCTGTACCAAATCCCAATTTTGCCCTATCAGCGCAACTTTGCTGCATTTTTCTCTATTTAAATCAGGTAAAATCTCATTTCATTGTATTCACATTTGCAAATTTATACTAATATGTAGTAATGCATTTGCACTTTTAAATGTGTACTGTTTTTATTCTTGCTAATCAAAAACCATTGTTTTATTAATCTTAGACTATTATTTGTTGTTTCTGCTATTTTATTATTTCTTTTACCGAGATATCAGTACTTAGTTTTGTTCCCTCTCATGAAGCTCATGTTACGGAATGACGATAAACCTCTTGAATCTTGAATCTTGAGTTGCATGCAAAATATTGATTCGATAAGCCCACCTCTCCCTTTCAGTTTATCCTGGGAATGCTACTATTGCATAACACACTCACACACACACACACACACACACACACACACACACACACACACACACACACACATTGACAGGCCTAACTGTTAGCATCACATTGCTAATGATACCTAGCTGCTATTAATTGGATTGATGACAGAGTCAAGCTGGTTCAATGTCAGTTTGAGATTGTTGGGCGTGTTTAAGGCTTGGTGTTGGATGCAGCCATGCCAGCTCATGCTAATCTGAGAGAAAGAGTAGGGGGAGAGCATCTTAAGGAAACAGCCCTTCTGCACTGCTTCAAAAGGCAGCAACAGCTTATCATCTACCCCACTTGCATCCCCTTATCACAAATAGATTCTCATTCTGAGGGAAAAACTTAATGCTCATAATAACAAGCTCAGAATCAGAGACAGCATCACAGTTATTTTTGCAAATTTTACCTGCCCTGCAATTTCACTGCAAAAACTATAATTACTGCCACACGGCTGTATGCTTCCGTGCATCAGTCAAATTGCACTTACAGTTTACATCCATATCTGTGAAAACATGGATGCTTCACCCCCTCCCAACAGCACAGAAGATCTCTACAATCAGCACAGTTTGATGGTGGACACCCAAGATTAGTGTCACCAATTTGGCATCTGATCAAATGTCTCCCCTTCTGTTTAGTTAAGTTAGATTAGGTTAGGTTAAGTTGAGTGATGGCAAGAAAAGTCATTGTGATGTCACCTTTGACTCTTGGATATAAAATGTCAGCATAACATCAATGTATCCTGATACATTTGAATGAAATTTGCAGGTGAATTCTTGAGGTAAGGCCAAAATCATGTTTAATTAGGTCACCGTGACCTTGACATTGACCTTTGCCCACTAGATTCTAATCAGTTCATTCTTGAGTTCAAGTGGATGTTTGTGCCAAATTTAAAGAAATTCCCTCATGGCATTTTTGAGATTTTGCATTCACAAGAATGGGATGGATGGACAACCTGAAAAAAGAATGCCTCGAGCTTGGCTACCACTGGCATGGAGATATAAAAATGAATATTGACATCTTAATGTGCACTGCAATTTTAGAAAAAAAGCTGCCATAAAATCAGGTCATGATATTCTGGTGATAATGGCAAACAGACACAACACAAGAAAAATGAAGGTGAATCTTTGCCATTTTGACATCACAAGTGCCGTATTTAGAAAAATAAACACACAACAATTTGGCTGTGTAAGAATACATAAAGCAAAGGCTAACCCTTGGCTGAATCAGCTGAACAGCTGAATCATGCCATAACAATGTTAAAATAAGCCAAAAAAAATCTTCATAAACCAAAAACCATGGCAACAACAAGCATATCCCAGCTTCTCATTTTTTTGTGTGTCCCCTGGAAATAGTGTCTGTTGTGTTGTGAGCTTCTTGAAGTGCTTTGTCTAAGTGTGTTAATTCCTGTTTAATGGAAATGAAACATATATAAATGAATTCACATTGCTGTGAAACCAAATCCTGCATTCCACTTGCATGTCTGTATTAAGATTCTGCTCGCTTTTTCACACAAGTTACCAATCCACATCGATACTCTGCATGAGGATCCATCTGAGAAATAGATCTTTGAATAAAAGTTTTTCAAATGGATCTTTTTATCAGATAAATCCCTTGCCTTGAGAAAACACATTTTCCGAGCCAGGCTGGTTTCGTTGTAGTCTGATGCGATGTTACAGTAAGCATTCCATCTAATGCTCTCAGCGCTGCATGCTCCCATGGCTTCCGCTCCAGATTAGCTGGTACTTAACATATCAGAGGTGTCGCAGCAGATTTACGTCTTCCAGAAAGCTAATCAGCTGGATACTTTATAGGTCATGTTTTTAGATTGGCAACATAGAATGGGCTGGCTGAGGGTATTACCACAGTCTCATCCCAAACTGTTGTGAGAGAGCAGAGGGAGAGAGAGAGAGAGGGCGTCTGGATTCAGTGATGTAAGCCGCATAAAACACACTCTAATCTAATCTGTGACTATGGGCTGGTCCCAGATCAGAAGATGTCACCATCAGCATCATCGTTTTAACCCTGCGTGTTATTTTAGCCTTGCTATGGCCCCAAACCATAGTATATTTGAATATATGATCAATCAGAGCAAAGCATGGATGAAGATAGCTGACCCTGCACTCCAACCTTTCAAAATAAAAGCTCTCACTGGAGACTGTTATTCTGCATGTACTGTATGTTGTTTTGTCTCTTTGAAATATTGGGTTAAACAGCATCAAATTAAAACATAATGAGCAGTATTCCTTTACAATAGTTACTTTAAGAAGTATTTTGCCATATAAAGAGAGTCCTGACATTAAACTAACCCCTCTATGCCGTAGAAAGATGCAAATACTTTGATATTTGTGCTACATGACCAGAGAAATAAAAAGAGAAAAAAAAGACTGTGTCATTAGCTTTTGGTTGAAAGGTAGTAAAACTTACCAGAATGCACTGGAACAATGAATGTTTCTGCCGGGGGGTGATGTGATGCCACCTGGCCTGTTCGACAGAATGGCGGCTGGTGGGATCTAATGATAGCATTAGTGGATCTAACGATAAGTAAGCTAAATCGTGTTTCTGAAAACATTTTAGCTGAGAAATATTCAACCCAGTAACAGAATCTTGGTTTATATTTGATCAGCGCTGCTTAGTTTCACTGTTTGATCTCAGTTTTTCCAGCCTTTTTTTTCACTGTGTAGGAAAGTATGGCGTTCACTTCCTGTTCACAAACTCTCACCATTACAGTAAAACAGGGAATTAAAATAAGTTTCTAAAACAAAAAAATAGGTGAAAAACAGGCAGTACAGTAACATAATTTTGATTTATATTTGACTAGCACTGCCTAGTTTTCCCATTTGATAGGATTTTGGTCCGAGTTTAGGAGAAAGAGAGATGTGAAATTCTAAAGACTTATTTGTCACTTTTTGTCAAAGCATGTGTTTTGTAGCAAAAATGCTAGTTATATATAGTTATAATGTTATATTATTATAATATAATCCATTGATTTAAAGCCAAGCCTATTAACATGATATTAACAAAGGCACATGGTGGGATGATGCTGCATATGGTTATGTATAGGCAACAACAGCACATGGCAACTAATGCCAGGATGTCAACAAATGCACATGCTGACACGGATGATTGGATTAGGGGATGGAGGAACATTGTAAGGTGTTAAAAAACAAAGAAAAAAACACCATCACATTCAAACTGGAAGTGAACACTGGACTCATGCATGACAGTCCAGGGTTTATTTGATCCACCCACAGCCTCTCCCACTCACTCTAGAGGGACCTTTGTGCT
This sequence comes from Plectropomus leopardus, assembly GCF_008729295.1. Classification (NCBI taxonomy): domain Eukaryota; kingdom Metazoa; phylum Chordata; class Actinopteri; order Perciformes; family Serranidae; genus Plectropomus; species Plectropomus leopardus. Next base: position 3,997,960 of record NC_056471.1, on the reverse strand, counting down.
TATTATATTATGCAGCATTTCCTCTTGTTCATGTTCTCAACTGACAGCAACCATTCGCGTAGCACACTGCCATGGCAGGTGCCATCCAGCAGTCTGCCATGCCACAGACACTCCTGTCCAGCTGTGTTTTCAGCAGAAACTGGCCATTGGGCTCTTATGCCAAAAGCGCTGCAAAAACTGCAGTATTTGATGACTTTGGAATGAGACTAGGCTGGTATTATATGATGCACTATAGGGTCCACCATAGTGGACCCTATAGTGCATAATATGGCTAATATAAGCCATATTACTTGCATATTATGCAACTTTAGCATCAAAACAAAACAAGACAAGAAAATGACTTTTAAAAAGCTCTCCATTGTTGTGACCACTATCATCATGTTTTTTTCCATGTAAGAAAGAAATAAAGATAAACATTTTGTAGTTTTGGTTTTTGTTGTTTCTCTCCTGTCCCTCCTCCCTTTGACCTATTTTTCCCTCAGTGTGTGTGTGTGTGTGTGTGTGTGTGTGTGTGTGTGTGTGTGTGTGTGGGGCTGACTTTCTTCCGCTCCTGCAGAGGAACACACCTGTAACACATCCTCGCTCATCACTGCAGTCCTCTTATGTATGCATGTATGTATGCATGAATGCATGTATATACTGTATATTTGGTCAATATATATTTTGTTTCTTACCTCCTGTAGTATTTTATCTGGAGGCGGTTCATGTTTACTTGAAGGTGTTATCGTATTGTGATGCCTGATGCTGGCTGGACTCTGGAATATTTTCTGTATTTCTCTGTGTGCTCATTTTTTGCTTCTTGTTTTTTTTTTCTCTAGTGTTTTTGGCTTTTGGACTTACCCATGTTTTCCTGTCTCCAGACTCCCCGGTGTGGATCCTCTGCTCTCTCTGGCTCATCCACTGCACTCCACTCCTCCTATTCAAGTAGGCTCCTTTCTGGTTTAAGATCATCTCCACCTTTGCCTTCCGTGTCTGTCCTGCCTGCTCCACCGCCACACTTTAGTTGTTTAGTTAATAAATATTCTTTACTACCCTTTTCCTGGTCTTAGCTTCTGAGATCTTGGGTTAGCCATGACAAAACTTTAGATATTGTGTCACATATTTCATACTTGAAACTGATTAAAATAATGACATGTTGAATACATTGTCTGTCATAAACACCATCTGCATGTTGTGAAATCATTTTACAGATGATTGAGCAAATCTTCATCATTTGATGTGTTAATTCTACACAGTGCTAATTATCCTGTTAAATCCAACCATGGAAATGAAATCAGCTCTGTTTATTCAGTTGGTTATTTAATGTACACTTAATACAACTTTATCAGCACTGAACTGTATTTTCCCAGAGTCATAGTGACGAATTGTCTAACATCATCTCTGGAATTATTGCATTATGCCATTTTGTTGATGAGCTGGTGGATTCTAGTTAACTCATTTCAGTGGTGACACCATCATATGCTTTGTTAAGAGTTTATTATCACTGCATTTTTGTAATGGTTAGATTAAGAGGATAGGGTTGCATTGTAGTAGTGCCTTTTGGATAATTTTGAATTTCATTCTTCCCCAGATGTGGCATTATGCACCTCATTGCCCACCCCCCAGTGTCAGCCTTACTGCAGAAAACACAGAATTGGTGTTGGAAGAGACACCAGCAGTCCTGGAAAATAAATCAGAAGAACATCAAATTTATACAAGCTGCCAACTGTAAAACTGTTACTGTCTATTACCAGTGTTTTGGTAGTGGCTAATAAATGATTCCTACAGTGCAAAAGTATGAGCATCAGAATATACTTAAAGAATCAAAAATAGTTATTATGCAGACCTACCCATTTGGCAACTATTATGTTATTGAATTATAACTTGTAATGTGTCATGTAAGCATCAGGAATATTGCAACTGGTAACGGTGAAGCTAATTTATATACACTGGCAGCTAGCTTAACCTACAGTAATACATCATAATTGCACGGTCTGCACATTGTGCACGGTGGGCTGTTTTGTATAGGACCTGCAGATACTATACTAGACTTCATTTCAAAGCTGTTATTCTGCTCCTTCATGTGGCTTTCCAGTCACTTGCCATATTTTAATATTTTGTTCAGGCACTTAAAGGGCACCTTCTCCAATTTTCAACTTCCGATTCCCATTGCTCAAGTTTGGGAAGTACGTGAGTACAGTATGAATGACATTAAATCATGAATTTATCTCTCTGCCTCAAGCTGCAAAATCCACAGAAGGCAGACATCTGCTTTTGACTACAAGCGGCACTTTTTCTCATTCTTTGTAGGCCTGCTTCCAGGGACGATCAAAGGGGAGTCTCCAAAGTCAGGAACCAAAACAATCCGTTTCTCATTCACAATAGGGAAATCTGACACTAAAATACCACTGTATTTAAAAGAAACTAGTTTCATGGTATAATGTTGGAATCAGATATTTGGCACTGCTGTAACATGGCTGAATATCGAGCTGTAGAATGAGACCCAACAGGGTACAGAGGAGGCCAGCCAAAAGAGAGGCCCTGTGGCTAGGGGCTTTGCTCCACAGCCCATGGTTTTTGATGACTGCTGAGATTTCTATTTGTGGAGGATAAGCTTTTACATAAAATGTGATCCATTGTAAAGATTGATTACATTGGCTTTAATTATAACTCAGAAATGAATCATAAAGCTAACCCAGGAGGCGGAAATGACTCATCACATTGAGTTGCAAAGCAGCCTTTACATCAGCAGCAGTCATGTCCCTGTCATGCTCTTACTGCCATGCATTTCATTACTAATGTATTGGCGTTTACTCTTTTCAGGCAATATGGACTGACAGGCATATCCACATTTCCTGCAATGTGTTCGATACAGACAAATAATTGAACAAGTTGACTGTCTTTACCGAAATCAAAGTGAAGCCAAGTTTTTATTCTCTGATGAATAATAAAAACTTTATAAGTGTCGTTCGCCTCGCATTGCTAGTCTCCATTGCTCCAGCACAGGAAAGAGTGTAAAAGTCTCTTATGTAAAATGTCATGTATGAGTGAAAGTTATTATAGTAAATCTTGGTCCAAAGCATCTTCACACTACTGTCCAGTGCTTTTCTTAGCTTAAAAACACAACTTTCTGTGGTTATAAACATAGAAACTAACACACTGTCATCCCAGCTCGTCAAATATCATCACTCAGTCAGTGGCTGTTCATGGCAGTATGTAATATTTTCTACCTTTATACCTTCCTGAAATTTCACCAGGGTATACAGTATATGACGGTTTAAGTGTGCGGTGCTAAGAATCCCGTAGACAACAAGTGGGCTACTTCAGACTTAAGACTCACTAAAAACATCTTGTTAATTTAGCGATTAATCTAGTCGTGATCGGCTGCTGTGCAGCCCCCCTCCCCCTTCTGCTTTATGTGTTTCTCCCTGTCTGCATACCCTCTGTGCCCCAGCCTGTGTGTGTGAGTGTGGGCGTGGTTTGTTCTACCATAGGCTGGGCCAGGTGCAGGCAATCTTTTAATGAGCTGGTGGTGTACTTAAGCTGTGGCTTCAGATGTACTCATCACCAGAGTGTTACACCTGCCAAGTGGTAGATGTTCCTCACGGCCTCTCAGTATTTTGTTGTCTCCAAGTGTTCCATTTTTTTGCCTGTGCGGCTTACTCCCTTGTGTTTTCCCTTCTTGTCTCAGAGTCGCTGCAGCTCCTTGCTTCCTGCTCCAGCCGTCATGGTGTTCACTCATCTGTGTTCCTGTTCAGTTTAGTATGACGTCCCAAAATTGTTAAAAACATCATAGTATAATATATTGTTCAAAAAGTGATAAAAACGTCAAAGCATAGTATGGCTGAAAAAAAATTATAAAACATCATAGTATTGGATGTCGCTCAAAAAAAAAAAAGATAAAAGCATCATATAATATGTCATTCAAAAAATAATAAAAACATGTCCACCATTTCCATGCCTATTTAATTTGAAAGACCAACGGCCAATAGCGAACAGCGACATCACATCCTCAGTGACACTGACCAATGGTGGCAACTCACTCACTCACTCACAACCCCAGTTGTGTAGCTGAACAAGGTGCTGTGGTCCAGCCAAAAATGATAAAATAGTCCATTTATATTATGTTCTTATATTATGTTAAGATGTTCTTTACTGCTAAAAAGGGAAATTCATTTTGCTCAGATCAGTACTATACTAACAGAGAATACTGTAAATAAATCCATAATACAAAAACCCAAGCGAAAACATGATTCTAAGAGTCAAGACTGTTAAAAGAAAAGCAATTATTCCTGCAACACCAAAGTGTGGGAATAAGACTCTCAAGTTGAGGCCATGACTTGATAAAGCTTGGGTGGGGGATCATTAAATCATGTATATATGGCAGCTATGATATTTCCTGTCCTGTACATTGTTTCAGGGGATTAGAGCGTAGTTGCAATAGAAAGTAATTTATAGGTCTGAGAATTTGTCCATTAGCTATTTCAATATGCTCTGATTCCAAGACCAATAACATGGAATCACACTGTAATGTGTTAGGAACAAATGAAAATCTGAAAATGCCTCATGTTCCACTGTGTCAGAGGGTGACAATGAAGCCAGGATATTAAATTAACTAAACCACAAGAGTGCTAAGCCAATATTGTCAAAGTCTCTTCAAATATGCCAATTCTAAAAATTAACAACTCATATGTGCCCATGTCACACTGATATTCACACAGTAATCACGTTTCAGCTGCCTTCCAGTACGTTTTAAGTGATGATAACAGACCCACAGTATTATACCTGTGTCTACATGGTGATTACTGGCCTGCTTTTGTTGCCTGCAGCAGGAGACTTGAGGACAAAAGAACTATACATCACAAAAAACTCACCTGTTCTTTACAAAGTAATGTCTTCGGCCACGCAGCCAACTGGTAATTCCCGTCATAATGAATCATGCATGAAGCAATTTATTCCACGCAAAAATATGTTTCTAGTGGAGAGATAATGTGCCATATTTCCTAACGTGACAACCAAAGCCACTTCCAATGAAAAAGCCTCCTTTTGAACTGCTGTAATTTACATGCATAATACAACTTAATGTTTAATTCTACTAGGATCATTAGGGATGGTAAATTATTCAGCCAATCTGCCAGAAGTACTTTAAATCACATTAAGTTGATTCAGACCGCAGGAAAAGAATTCGGCTGCCCCCCATTACACATATTAAAGCCAAGGTGATGCCATCATTTGCAGTAAATAAAGTCAACAGAGCTCTCACAGTGAGTCACAGGTTACAGGTCAACAGGAGTAATAAAAGCACTTCGCTGAAAATGCTACTGACTGGAGTGCCTTCAGTTGTCAATTTTGTTTGAATGTAAAGCGTTGACCTGGATTGAACAATAAATCAAAAACTTTGCAAAAGGAAGTCATTTGGGTAACAAAACTTGAATTTATGATGAATCTAATGCTAACGTTAGTTGGCACTTGTTGCTGCGTCATCAACTACAACGCAGTCCCTGATTGACCTGAATAGATTGTAATTACTGAAAAGTGTTTAGGGTGGCAGCAAGTCCAGACTGATACAGAGAGACAAAGTCTAGCTCATGCCGTTAGTGTGGTCTTAACAGGCTATTTCTGTTGAAGAAGATTCATTTTCCATGCACTTTTGACAGGGTATATCCAGACACGTTCTCAACTGATACCAAATGTCCACGTATCATGCTGCCAGGACACATGCCACCCGGCAGCGTTTAATAACACAATGAACGGATCTGTCCAGCCATGTTCTCAGCTGACGCTGTCCAGTAGCGTATTATATGAAAGCAAAAGTTGGCTTTTGACATTGGGATCTTAGGCAGAAAGCACTGCAAAGGAAGCAGTATTTGACAACTTTGGAATAAGAGCTGAGAAATCACCCAAAACTAAAACTATTTTGAATTAAGTTTAATGTGCAGATTGTGTGTGTTTTTTTTTTAAAGTTTTCTCCAGCCATAATCTTTAGCTTCCACCCACTATTAACAGTGCATGTCAACAAATTTTAAATGCAGTGATTAAGGCCACGCCTCCAGTAGTCTTTTGCTCCCTTACTTCTATTTGCATATTTGCAATATGTTAGGACAGAACCCTCTCGCACAATCAGAAGATGAAGTTATCCCATGAGAATATGTAGGGTGATAAGTATGAGTCAGCTACACTAGTCACATCTGAATAAGTCCTACACTTTGAAGCTGGTCAGACAAACTGCCAACAAAAATAAAGAACACATTCGTCTCTGATCATCTCACTATTCATTCACGATTCCGACTTTTTCTTTGGCCAAGATACCATCTAATTACACACAGACCCATATGATTAACTCCACCACGGCTACTGAATTTGAGAATGTTTTTAATTAAATGTGCTCACATTCTATTACAGAGACGCTGCCGGAAAACTGGTGGAGAATTTAATGTACAGGAGATAATACCCTTTCTCTAGCTCAGTCAAAGGATATTCTCAGTAAGCAATTAACTGATCACGTGACAAATGATCTCTTTGAAAAAAACCAACCTTATTTAGAATGTAAAGTTCAAGTTACCCTCTAACTCACGGCAAATGCTGATTAATCAAAGAGTTTTATGGCCACTTGACTTGGCCTGTATTTACCACTGAATGATAATCTTAACTGTGGTCTTACATAATCAAGGTTTATTATGATAAAAATGTCACAGTAAAGCATGATGTTCAAAAAATGACTAAAACATCACAGTTTAGTATGACGTCCCAAAATTGTTAAAAACATCATAGTATAATATATTGTTCAAAAAGTGATAAAAACGTCAAAGCATAGTATGGCTGAAAAAAAATTATAAAACATCATAGTATTGGATGTCACTCAAAAAAAAAGATAAAAGCATCATATAATATGTCATTCAAAAAATAATAAAAACATGTCCACTGTTTCCATGCCTATTTAATTTGAAAGACCAACGGCCAATAGCGAACAGCGACATCACATCCTCAGTGACCAATGGTGGCAACTCACTCACTCACTCACTCACAATCCCAGTTTGTGTAGCTGAACAAGGTGCTGTGGTCCAGCCAAAAATGATAAAATAGTCCATTTATATTATGTTGTTAAAAAAAAAAATTCTAAAGATGTCATGGTATATGGCATGTCATTCAGAAAATGATAAAAAAGCAATAGTATAGTATGAATCACATCCAAAAAATGATGTTATAGTATAGTATGTCACTGAAAAAATGCACAGTATAGTATGATGTTCAAAAACTGAAAATAATGTCATAGTATAGCATAACGTTAACAAAATGATAAAAACATCATAGTTTTTTAGTATGTGGTTTAAAACATGATACAAACATTATAGTATAGTATGTTGTTAAAAAAAAAAAAGACAAAATAGCATGACATAAAAATGTCATAGTAGTCTGTCACTCAAAAAATGATAAAAATGTCATTGTATAGTATGAAGTAAAAAAAAGCAAAAAAAAAAGTCATAGTAAAGTATGTCTTGTCTTGTCATGTCTTGAAAAATGCAAAAAAAACTTCAAAGTATTTTATGTAGTTTGAAAAATTATAAAAACTTAATAGCATATTATGTAATTCAAAAAAATGATAAAAAACATCTTAGTAGAGTATGTCATTCAAAAATTGAGAAAAACATCATGGTGTGTTGTTAAAAAATTGATAAAAACCTTATACTATAGTATGACATCCAAAAACTGATCAAAATGTCATACTATAGTATGACGTTCAAAAATTTATTAAAACATCATAAATATAGTATGTAGTTCAAAAACTGATAAAAATGTCATATTATAGTATGTTGTTTAAAAGCGTATAAAAAAATTGTGTATAATCTTGCCCGAAAATTGATCAAAATGTCATGCTATAGTATGACATTGATAAATTTATTAAAATGTCATAAAATAGTTTGTCATTTTCAAAAATTGATAAAATTGTCATACTTGAATATGTTGTTCAAAAATTAATACAAACATCATACTACAGTATGTTAACCAAAAAGTGATAAAAACATCATAAGTTTTTAAGTCATCCAAAAATTAACAAAAATGTCATGTAGTATTGCTTGTAGTCATAGTATAGCATATCCAAAACATCATTATATAGCGTGTCAAAAAAATGGCTGAAAACAACATATCATAGCTTAAGTTTATCATACTGTAGCTTGTCGAAAAAAAAAAGGCCAAAAATGAGATCATATAGCATGTCAAAAAAATGTCTGAAAAGGACATGGCATAGTATGTTGACAATGTCAAAATTTGAGATGAAAAAAAAAGACTGAAAACTGCATATCAGAGGTTGTAGAGAAATGTAATAGTATAGCATGTTAAAAAATGGCTAAAAATGACATCATATAGCATATTAAAAAAATGGCTAAAAACAACATACTATGTCGAAAAATGTCAAATTTTGACAGGCCACAAAAATGGCTTAACGAGACATATTATGGCTCGTAGAGACACGTCATAGTGTACAATATCGAAAAAAAAGGCCATAATATAGCATGCTGAGCCAAACTGAAATCAAACTTTGACATAGCGTAGCTGACAACAGCATATTATAGCTTTTAGAGAAACCTTATAATATTCCAAAAAAAAAGGGCCAAGAACATCATAATAATACATGTCCAAACCATGGTGAAAAACAAAATATTATAGCTTGTAGAGACATGTCATAGTATACAATGTCAAAAAAAGGCCCAAAATGTTGTAATATAGCATGTTGAAAAAATGGCTGAAAACAAAATATTATAGCTTGTAGAGACATGTCAAAGAATAGGGCCTTGGTTGCACAGATGTCGTGATCATTTGTTTCATCATGTGTCCTATATTAATATACGCATTGGACTCTTATCAACACCTACATAACATCATTAGTAATTTTACGTCTATCACTACTGTATGATTTGTATTATATGATGTGCTATTGTTACCATTATTGCTGTGCTTCTCTCCCCCTCTCTTCCCCTCTCTCTTTCTCTTTCCTCTTTGTCATAAGGGCAGAGGGATGTCATATGCTGTAAAGCCCTCTGAGGCAAATTGTGTTTTGTCATAATGGGCTTCATAAATAAAGCTGAATTGAATTGAAATGAATTGAATTGCATAGCATGTCGAAAAAAAGGCCAAAAACGACATAATTTAGCATGTCAAAAAAATGGCAGAAAACACCATAGTTTAGTATGTCAAAAAACGTCAAATTTTAACGTTAAAAAATGGCTGAAAATGACATTGTAATTTAGCATATCAAAAAATTGCTAAAAATACCATAGAATAGTCTGTCAAAAAAAGTAAAAATTTGATAAATCAAAACAATGGTTGAAAATAACACATTATAGCTTGTACACGTTATATAGTATACATTGTTGAAGATAGCCAAAAACATCATAATTTAGCATGTCAAAAAAATGGCAGAAAATGCCATAGTATAGTATGTCAATGACATGTTGGAAATGGCTGAAAAGAAAATATTACAGCTTGTGGAGACACGTCATAGTATACACTCTCAAAAAAAGCAAAAAACTTGTTGGAAAAATGTCCAAAAATGCCATAGTACAATATGGCGGAAAATGTCAAATTTTGACATATCAAAAACTTGGTTGAAAATGCTATTTTATAGCTTGTAAAGACACGTCATAGCAAACAATGTCAAAGAAAAACTTTATAATTCAGCATGTTAAAGAAATGGCCGAAGAGGCGATAGTATAGTATGTCAAAAAACTTAAAATTTAAAAGTAAAAAAAAATAGCTGAAAACTGCACATTACAGTGTGGAGAGACACATCATAGCATACAAGATGAAAAAAAAACGTTGTAATTTAGCAAGTTGGAAAAATGGCAGAAAACGCCACTGTATAGTATATGAAAAAATGTTTTGACATGTCAAAATTATGGCTGAAAATGACATATTATAGCTTGTAGAGTCACATCATAGCAAACATTGTTGAGAAAAAAAGGTAAAAAAAAAGTTATAATTAAGCAAATCGAAAAAATGGCCGAAAACACAATAGTATAGTAGGTTGAGAAAAGTCATATTTTGACATGTAATTTAAAAAGATGTACATATTGTAGCTTGTAAATAAATGTCATAGTATACAATGTCGAAAACAAGGCCAAAAAATGTCATAATTTAGCATGTCAGAAAAATGGCCAAAAACACCAAAGTATAGTATGTCAAAACTTATAATTTTGACATGTAAATAAAAAAGCTGAAAATGACATTTTAAAGCTTATAGAGACACGTCATAGCAAACGATGTTGAAGAAAAGGTGAAAACCATCATGATTTAGAATGTCACAAAAATGGCTGAAAAACCTTAGATTTTGACTTGTTGGAGAAATGGCTAAAAAGAAAATGTTATTGCTCGTAGAGACACATCATTGTATACAATCTTGGAAAAACAAAACAAAAACATGTCTCTGTAGCATGGCAAAAAACCCCCCCCGCCATAATATAGTAAGTCGAAGAACTGCAAATTTTGACAAAAAAAAAGGAAGCAACATATCATAGCTTGTAATTACATGTAGAAAAACGTCATATCTTGACATGTCAAACGACATATTATAACTAGTACAGACACGTTATAGTATACAATGTCAAAAAAAAGGCCAAAAACTTCATAATATAGCATTTTGAGAAACATGTTTGAAAATGATATAACACTGCATGTCAAAAACGTCAAAGAAAAGGCCAAAAATGTCACAATTTAGCATGTCCTAAAAATTATATATATATTATTATATAATGTAATAAAACATACAAATTTGACATGTCAAAAAAATTGCTGAAAACCTTCACATAATAGCATGTAGAGACACGTCATAATATAGCCTATTGAAAAAAAAAGGCAAAAAAGTCATCATATAGCATGTCGAAAAAATGGTTGAGTATAGTTTTTAGCTTAAAAAAAAAGTTGTACTATAGTATGTCATCCAAAAATGTATGAAAACATCGTATTATCATATGTCACTCAAAAATTTAGAAAAATTTCATACCATAGTTTGTTATTCAAAATATGATATAAATGTCATAGTCTTGTATGTCGTTCCAAAATCTATGAAATATTAATATTATAGTATGTTGTTCAAAAATGTATGTCATGTAATGTCATTGAACAGTAAGATGTCCAAAATATGATGAAAATATCATATTATAGTTTGAAAAATACAATTGTTATTTATTTATTTATTTATTTATTCATTCATTTATTTTATTTTACAGTTTTTAGTATTCTCTCTCGCTTGTTATACCACTGCCCAGGGCCAGCTTGACATTTTAATCAGTTTTTAGTGCTATTTTAACCTGTTTGCTTTGGAATATTTTTCATCCATTTTTAACAATAAACTAGTTTTATTCTTTTAATTGCAATTCATTACATTAAATTAATTCTTGCACATTTGAACTCAAAGCCATATCTCTTTTCATCCTCATCATTTTACATGTTTGTGTGTGTAGACCTGTACATTAAATTGGTCTTTGGGGGGCCCAGGTTAAGTGTCCTTAGCTCCCAGTCAGATCCACCTCTCAGTCTTTCACAGCTCCAGCCTCTCATTAAAACAAAACAAAACAAAACAAAACAAAACAAAACAAAACAAAACAAAACAAAACAAAACAAAACAAAACAAAACAAAACAAAACAAAACAAAACAAAACAAACAAAAAAAACACAAAACAAAAATGATGGTGATGATTGAAATGCCGAATTTGAAGCTTCAAAACTGGATGCTTGGCAGTCTGGGCATTATCTATACAAATTATGGATCTGCTGTGCGTTCCTTGTTCTATTTTCATGTCAGTACACATAAAAAAAGCCAAAGTCCTTCTATGTGTACACATGCTTTTGCCAGTAAAGCTGATTCTGATTCTCTTTTGTTTCTAAATAAGTTTCTGATGAAATTTGTGTTTGCTGCAACTACTTTATTGTATTTTTGTCTGAAATCACCTCATGCCCACATGCCAGTAAAATCAGTCTGTAAACTGCAATCATTATTATTAGGACTGATGGGCTGAAGTTACAAAATTGAAAGTGTCACGAATAGGAGACCTGTCATAACTCAGAAAGTCCCCCTAATTGGAGAATTTCCAAGTTCGGATTCTTTTCCAGTGCATCATTGAGACATGAAGTTAAAAAAATGAGTTAATTGTGAGAAAAATGTGGAAGAAATGCAATGAGGGTGTTAATTACTCCAGCTAGATTTGAATCAGTAAGTGCCGCCTCAGGAGACTCGAGTCAAGGTCACCACTCATCCTTTAATCAACAACACAGAGATCAGCCTGCTACTGCCACACCCGCTTCGACTGCACCCATTTAGAGAGAGCGGAAAAAACATTATTAAGGATACACACACACACACACACACACACACACACACAAACACCTGCTTCATATCGTAGGGAATAATCAATGAGGATGCAGGTTTGATCCCAGACTCTAATTAACTTCTTGTTGCAATCTTTCTCAGTCGAGTAGATACAAGCACATACCATAGTGTGTGTGTGTGTGTGTGTGTGTTCATATGGATGTGTAGCATGTGTGTGTATATGTGCTTGTCATCCATAAAGATCTTTAATTGGACCCCAATTTCCATTTCAATTTGCATGGAAATGAAGAGAGTTATGCAGTGGCTGCCTCTCCCCATCAGATGATGAAGTTTAGTTAATTAGGGCTAAATACATGAATAAGTTAACTACCAATGTAAATATCAGTAAATATACTGCAGGATGCAGGTCCCTGCTGTACAGCTTATATGAAATGAATGGAGCCTCTGTGATCGCTGGTTTATTATATGGCAGATTACCCTCACCAACAGAACAACTGGGAAATGTAGTCCTTTTTGGCTCACCTCCCAGTCGTGCTCACCTCCAAAAGGAGGCAGTCAGCATGAGAAGCTCCTCAACTTTTCTTTTTTTTTTTTTTTGAGTGGCCACAGTTTCACAGCTCTGTCAAACTGACATGAAAAAATTCAGCCATTTATTATATTTTCCTCAACATACTTAAATCAACAGATTTGAGTAAAATGTCAGTTAATTTGGTGTGTGAGGGTGCTTCACACCTGTGGTTTGGTTTGTTTGGTCCAGACCACGGGGGAACAATTATACATTTTTGCATTTTAGTTCTGGTTCTGTTTTTGCTCACACAGACTTTTTACAAATGGATCAAGAGGGGGAAACATGAAGTTCTGCCAACGGACAGCTAATTCGCTGGACAGTTGTGGCGTTTGTCATTCTGCATCATCAGTGCATCATCAGAATCAAATCAGGTGACTGACAGAAGATCATGCAGCACTTTAATGCTTCTAAAACATTTATATTTATGATTTTTTGTGTTGCAAAGAGCTCACAGAGAACTGATTGTAAGCATTATTAGTCAGCTATTATTAGACTGTAAATCAATTGCATCTTATCAGGACTGCTGTGATTGCCCTGCGTCATTGTTATGCTCACAAATAACAGCAATTTTTTAAAACTTTATAAACTCTGCATTTATGTTCCACTACAGAAGAACTATAAAGCAGGCATTTTTAAGCAGCTGCTGCAGGCAGAGGAACACATCTGTGTTACCTGCTACCAGGCAGCTAATCAAGTCATTACATGACAGCTTCAGAATGAGTTCTGCAGTGATACTGATGACAGAGAGAGACCAGTTTGACATCCCTTTCCCATGGTTGAACACAGGTAAGTCCTGACATTTTGAAAAACATCGCTGAACTGACTGTATTAATGACTATATTAATGACCGTATTAATGTTTTAATAATGTAAAAGCTAGCTTGCACTGCACTGATGCACCATAGCGGTGCCGCTGGCTTTTATCAGGATCAATTGTGAGATCATGGACAGATTTCACAATCCGCAGATGGAATAATGCTTAAATCACTGTCATCTGCTGTGATAAAATCCTGTGATTTCTGTTTGGACCTGCCTTTTAGGTGGTCTCCGTCCGCATCAAAAAAAAAAATCGAACTAACTGCACAAACTAACCCAAGTTTACGCTGTCACATCTACTAAACAGGGTAGATGTGAAAGCATCCTAAGACAAAAAAATCTAACAAGGAGATGGAGAGAGCTGCTTCTGGTGTCCAGGGATACTGAAGTTCATCTTCTCATACTCAGTGCCGTGACTGACCAGCCAATTCTTATTTCTTCAACTCACTGTGTAGTTATTTTGTGTCTCTTTGCAGTTCCATTGAATCTTTTTGTGGTCATTTTTAGATCATTTTGAGTGTCTTCCTGGTCAGTTCATGTCAATTTGACAAACATTTTCAAGTTAAAGTGATAGTTTGGGATTTTCAAAGTGGGGCTGTATCTGATACTTAAGTGGGCTGTAGTGTATTACATACAGTAGCTGGCAGTCGGCACGCTCCCATTTTGCAGAAACAGACGGGGCGCACCCCACAGCTCAGCATTACCATGCTGTATAGAGGGGTTGATGTCAAAATGTGTTCTTTGCCACTTTAAAAAAGGTCTAACTAAAAAGTCAATATATGTCTCAGTGGACACTGAATTGAGAATGTTTCAACGTGAAGTTTTGTTTCAGTAAGATGTGCAACTGCCACTGACAGCACTTTCTGACCCAAACAGCTGACTGACGGTGGATTAGAACTGTACCTGGCCATCACACAGGCTTTTTCTTTGGCTTTAAAGTGCTGAAAATACTCTAAATATAGCGTCCACTTAGACTGACACTGATTATTTAGGTAGGCCTTTTTTAAAGTGGCTAAAACAACCCTTGAGGGGTGCGCCGACCACCAGCTACTATATGTAATACACTGACTATACAGACATATCACATACAGCCCCACCTAAAAAATCCCGAACTATCCCTTTAAGGCCAGGGGATCCCCTGACACTTTGGACCCCTGATCCCATTCAGAAATCCATGGAGAGGAGGTGCCATCCTGCCACAGTTTTAACAAGCACTGCTCATGGCATATGATGCTGCCACAAAAAGGTGCCGTCTGACTGCCTGGCAGTGCATCATCTTTCCGCAAAAGTTTTCTTTGTGCTTCAGTGTCTGATGCAGAATTTGATGAGCCAGATTTACTATACTGAACACACTGACTCAAACTTGCATTGACAAGTTGAGACCTGACCTAGCCTCCGCCTCTGTCTACATCGAAACATTCCAAGCTTTGTGTGGAAATGACTGTCTTCTGTCATACGTTCTATTTTGGAAATAAGAGTTGTTGTATTTTACAACAACATGTTGTGCACTGACATTCTCTTTTCTGATGGCAATCAATAACACAACTTAAAATGGTTAATACCCTTTGAAATGCCATCTTTTCCCTCCTCTCACATAATTATTTCTCAGACTTGTACTCAGCATAAACCTCAAACACACAACAAGGAAGAAGCACCAGGGAGTGTGATGACTCATCTCCTTTATAATGTCCATATTACCGCTGCAGGTTAAGGGATTCTCTCTTGTGTGGGCTTTTTGCATGTGTATAAGAGAAGCTGAAAAGTACCACCCCTAAGCCTAACAGTGATGCTCTATATGCTTTAGACGTGTTTTTCAAAGAAGTTGACTTTTAACTCATATTGAGGAGCAAGCTGTGTCTGATCCTGCTGGTTTTGATCTTGTCTTGTCAAGATCCTCTTCGTCCTTCCCCCCTTCCTCCCTTCCTCCCATTAAACATTGATCTTTGATGCAATACTCTGCGTCTTTCCACATCTACTCAAACACCTCATCAGTGCAGTGTTCAGAGCTGATCTGCAGTGATATGAACTCTTCTGCTGTGCAGATGTTCACATATCTTCCCTCATCACTGGGAGGATTGTGGTCAAAGCCACCATTTGTAAGATGAAGTCTGAATCAGTGGTTTAGTCCAGGGCCACAGCTCTAGTTGATGTCAGAAAGATCTGCTCAAACATGAGAACATTCCCAAGATGATGCCAGTATATGATCTATGATTCCAGTCCATCTTGTCACAGTAACAACACATAGGGTGTTTCATTTCACTGACAAGCTCCACTCTTGTTAAAACTTCACAAAATCCGCCAATACCTAATGAACAGCTCCCAGTAATTTGCAAAAAAGCCACTGGTAACTAACAAAGCAGCCACCAGTAACTACAAAAACAGCCACATGTAACTAACAAGAAACCTTCTCCACTTTTAAGGGTAGACTAAAGACTTTCCTCTTTGATAAAGCTTATAATTAGCCAGGCTTGGGTTGCCTGGACCAGCCCCTAGTTAGGCTGACATAGGTTTAGTCTGCCGGGGGACTTTCTATGATACACCAAGCTCCTTTTTCCATCTCTTGCTCCCTCCATCTGCAAACGCTCATGTCTTTTTAATGCATAACACTAACTTCAGATCTTGGCTGCAACCTTGGCTGCACCTGGATCATGGTGATGGCTCTGCTGATGCTGTGATCCTGCCTTTAGCTGTGCTTGTGCTGTGGCTGCACTGATGCTGTAGCTCCAGCTCAGCCTGGATTGTGGTCTTGGTTGTGTTGTTGCCATGGTCCTGTCTGAGGCTGTGCCTGTGTCATTGGCATTGGTTGCACCGATGCCATGATCCTGCTTGTTGCCACCTTCTACTGCCATTATTATGAGTCATTCCTCCACTATTAATATACACATGGGCATGCTATCAACACTTAAGATATTTGCATGTAACATCACATGCTATCATAAATAGTATTTACTAATTTTATGTCTATCACTATGGTTATATGATATGTTATTGTTACCATTATTGCTGTGCATCTCTCCCCTCTCTTTTCCTCTCTCTCTCTTTTTCTCTTTCCTTTATGTCATTACTGTAATTTAATTGTTATTTACAACATCTTTTGCCTGTCTGTCCATCCTGGAAGAGGGATCTCTCCTCGGTCGCTCCTCCTGACGTTTCTACAATTTTTCCCCTTGTTAAAGGTTTTTTTTTTAGTTGATGTGAGGGATGACGTATGCTGTAAAGCCATCTGAGGCAAACTGTGATTTGTGATAATGGACTTTATAAATAAAATTAAAATTGACAGCCACTAGTAAATTATGAAACTCCACCAGCCACCAATAACAGACAAAACAGAAACTGGTAACCAATGAAACAGCCACTAGTAAATAATTAAACAGAAACTAGTAACTAACAAAATAGTAACTAGTAAATAATGAAAGAGCGACAAAACAGCCACTGGCAACTAACGAAAGAGTTCCCAGTTAGCAAAAGAGCCAGTAGGAAATAGCAAAACAGTAACTGGTAACTCATACATCAGTCACTGGTAACTAAGAAACAGTGTCTGAGCCACCAGTACCTAAAAAAACAGCCACCAACAAATGACAAAACAGCAACTGGTTACTGCATAAACAGCCACTGGTAATTCATAGCTATGGGTTATTGGTTATGGGTGACAAACAAAACAACAACTGGTGACTGACAAAACAGCAAATAGTAAATAATGAAAGAGCAACCAATAACTAACAAAACAGCGACTGGTAACTAACACAACAGCAACTGATAACTAACAAAACAGCTACTGGTATCTCACAAGATAGCCACTATGTCACTATTGAGACAGCAACTGGTAATTTACAAAACAGGAACCAGTAACTTAAAAAACAGCCACTGGTAACTAACGAAAAGGAGAGTAAAGGTTTAATGCCCCCAAACTTTTCTTGATTGATTGCCTCAACACATTCTCTGAGGGAGGATAATTGCCAGTGCCCCTTTTGTTTAAAACTGAAATACATCACTCACAGTTGGTACAAATGGCTTGTTGTTTTTGTCTTTTAACTTTCCTGGCGCTCTCTTACGACCTTTGCTCCTGTTGGTGCCGAATGCTACAGTACATTACACTTCCTTTTGCATTGTTCTCTGTGCTCCACTTAGATGCTGTGTCGTTTTATTGCATCCCTTGACTACTGCCATTTACTGTGACAAGTTTAACAAACAGTGGTCCATCCTTTCCCCTTCACCTCTATGATTTCCTGCTTTATTCCTTTAATGGCTCACAGAAACCTTTCTTGTTGTCTGACAAATTGTTTGCTGGCATCAAATCACCATCAGAGGCCTCATAACTTAAAGCCCCCCACACACTGCTGTGCAACCTATTGTTATAGACTAGACACTCAATCACTGGAATACACTTTCACTCAACGCAGCCACAGGTCCATATATTACAGCTTGATAAACAAGCACAGACGACGCTAAGTGCATATTCCATTAGGAAGAGAGAGTGTAGGAAGACGAGTATTTTACATCAGGCTAAAAAGAAACAGAGCCAGCAACTGCCAACTCTCTTGAGACTGAGAAACGAAGGTAAGTCTGCGATGTGTCCGCAGAGTTGCTGTCATGGAGATAGTTGAAGACCTGGAGAGGTATCAAACAGCGTTTGGTTAGTCACATGCCAAGGAATCATCAGTTCAACTTCCAGTTGTAGAAGAGAAGTGTTAAGTTCTGCCAAACATCCTCTCAACAAAGTAAACATAATGTATCAGCGTCTCTGCCCTGACTGATGAGAAGTTGAACCCAGGCTGAACTTTTGCTGCAACGCTACCAAAATCTGGCAAGGCGCTGCGCTGGCCGATCACATGCATCTGGTCGATTACTTTGTGATGAAATAGTTGCCGCTGTTTTAACTTTACACAGATAGTGAAAGCAGAGATGTTTGGGTTAATCGTGGTCTGCAGTTGACTACAGATAAAGGTAGTCTGTGTGAATGTGTAAGTTATGCAGTTTCGAAGCAGTAGTCTGAAGTTGGCTATAACACAAACTTTGGGGGAAAACTTAACTTAAGCATACCTTTTTGTATGACCTAAACAGTACAGGTGTGAGAGCACTGTGTAAAGGAACTCATTAAATCCAGTAAAAAGAACACTTTTTCGTCCTGTGAAAGTTCTGCAAACATTACCTGCAGCGTACAGGAACATTTTCTTTGGATAACAAGCAGATGTTTCCATTCAGGAGCATTTTTGTGATGGACCTGGAATGTTTCCTTTTGGTAATGCAGTTTGAGAAACATTTCGTGAACTGCCATCAGGGACTCTTGAACAATTCACAAACTGCAAGATTTTAGGTTCTGTGAATACTCTCTTTACCTTAAAAGAAACAGATCTGTTTTGGTTTTTATTTACAAAACCGTAGTTTGTAATAAAAGTACTCTTTACTAGTTCATACCTTACAACACACATGCCAGCAAGCCAGCCTGATCTCATTCTGAGCTCATCAAATTCTGTTGCTTGGTCAGTGATTCCAGTGTCAGACAACAATGCACAAAGGTAGCGTCAGTCAATAACACAACTGAATAGAACCTTTTGTGGTGGTATGATTTGCCGCTAGACAGTGTCAGTTTGAAATGCTGCTGGTAATAATGAAATACAAAGAGATGGATGGTCCCTATAGGCTGGGCAGGAGGGGTGGTGGATGGATCCAACAGTCCCTGGACTTTCAACCGTGAGCCCGCTGTTTGCTATTTGTCCCGTCATACTGCTGACTACACTAAGTACTACCGTTGCACTTATTTTTTATATCGAGAATGGTTTAAAGGCCGATGATCTGTAAACCCACATAGACTAAGACCCCATAGACACATCGAACCAGTGATCCACTACTGACTTAATAGACATAAAGTAAGCAACTAGCAGCTTGAGAGCCAGGTATTTTTTCTCAAGAGTTGGTGGAGACCAAAAACAGAGCTAAAAGAAAAGTTAGTATGGGACATACTTCATCATGTGGACACAAACAGAACTCCAAATGAATGTTAATGTTGCTCTGTGTCCTCTGGACGTGTAAATAGGTAACTGTTTGGTAACATGTTATATAGCTATATCATCTTCACAAGGTAATAAAATGTCAAGGTGTAGTTAAACCCTGTTCTGCCCCCCAAAAAAGATAAATGCAGCTTTTACCAAATACTTGTAGTTGCTTAAGGTTGAAAAAAAAACTCCTGATAATGTGTCTTGTCTTCTTATCTTCCTCTTATGTTGGTCCTTCATTATTGAAATGCTCATATGTAGAATTTTTGAGTGCAAAAACAAATATGCAATAAAAGTTTATTGAGGTGTCGGCGGCTCTGTGGATAGAGCGAGTGCCCTGTGTGCAGAGGCTAAGTCCTCACCGTAGTGGTCGCGGGTTCGACTCTGGCCTCAGCCCTTTGCTTTGCATGTTCCCCTCTCTCTCCCCTTTTCACACGTCCTATCAAATAATGGCGAAAACCAGCTTGGTGAGTCTACAGTTCTCTTAACTGAAAGGAATGTAGGTCAAAACCATGCAAAAAGGACCCTAAGTTGTAGTATGCTTGTTTTATCCTTTAAAATGGGTCTGATGAACGGGGAACAGGAGTTTGTGCCTTCTCTATGTCCCTCTGTCCCCCATTCTGTCTCCCTCCTCCTGTGTGTGAGTCTGACTGATTAAGTCTTTGTAGTGCTCAGGTCAGCTGTGATGGCGCTCTGCTGACACTCCCGTGGCGTTCTTCACACAGCTACATCAGCCGGCATTCTCAACAACATCATCAAAGACCTGTGGGACCTGGAGTGTCATAAGGCTGATCAAAACCACAGTGTTAACTCTCAGCACCTGTTCTCTGAAGGAGCTTTCAAAGCACAGCCAGTCACTGTGCTCTGATGGCATCACTTTCTCTGAAAAAAAAAACACAACAACTCTTAACGTTAGCTGTCTTCTGCAGTCTTCCATCATCACTGAAGTATACAGGCTAATGTTACCTACTGGAGATCTTATCACTGTTGTTTCCTGTTCAATTTAAGGCTAAAGGAGCTCACTTAAACATACAAGTTATGCCATGGACATGCAAAAGTTTTCCTTTGAATCCTTATCAACAATAATCCTTCTCTGGAAAGTGCCCCACCATCTGCTTGTTTGACTCAACACGTTTTCATCCCACGTTGCCACATATTGCCGCTTTGCAGTGGACTTGCAGCTAATAGTTGCAGAGGCACTGCTGGCAGGTATGAGATACTGTATTTCCACATTTATGACCACAAATTCCACTCATTCATGAAGTTGTGCAAGCTCCTGCACAGCTAACAACACATTCCTGTAAATGTTTCAAAATAAAATCCCTTATATCAACAACTGAAGGGATTATATCCACAGAGACACTGTCAGAGGGCTTTTGTTTTGAAAGAGAGGCAGGGAAGTAAAACAAACACTTTTGTATTTCCTCATCTCTGCAACAGGGAGAGACTTTTAAATTGCAGTAAAAAGAGGTATAAAGTCAATATAATCATTAAAATACAATTTTCATGGTCTATTTCTGGCTGGAATGCACTTCATGTTGATCAAGGAGAAATTATTCTTGCCGAGATACAAAAGTCACTATTTTACTACCGTGGTATCTGAAAATGTGTCACATAAACCCTTGAACGTCACTTTCATACAGCCGAGGTGCATTTAGTTTTCCTGGACAGTTTTTTTTTTTGTTTTTCCTCTGAAAAGTTGATCTACACATTTTAAGATAAATTTGAAGTTGATGGCAGTGCTGATTTGGCAGAGAACTCATCAGTGACTGACAGTGACTTTTGTTTTAAGGTAAGAATGATGGAACCCACATGTCAAAAAGGCTGGTATGGTCCTTTAAAAGAAAGTTCTTTCATAAGATTTGTTTTATTTTATTGTTATTGAAATAATGACAATACTATTGTTTGCACTAATTTGCACTGTTGTTGTTTGCACTACTGAAGAACATATTTAAAAAAATATTGAATAAAAACATGCCAAAGATTGAACAGTTGTGTAACAATAATGCAGTCACACAGGTATAGATTGCATGTAGTATGAAGTATTTGGTATATGCGCATATGTTTTATCACGTTGTATGCTCGTAATGACATCACTGGATTACGGTTACTGCGGTGCGAAAACGCACGGTGGTGCCAGAAGAATGACGCCACAGCGCCATTGTACTTGGCTCATAACAATTAACATATCTAAAAAACTAGAAGTACATAGTTCAAATAACTTAGAGTGTTAAGAAATATATTATTAAAGTTTCTAAATTTAGGAATCTCTCTCTTGCTGACAAACTGTTGAAATGTTATTATCGATCAAAGAACAGGCAGTCAGTGCAGTGGGCGTGGCTTGATGAGAGGTGGGCATTGAGAGCAGCGAGCTGGGAGCTGATGGCAGTAAGTTGGGAGCAGGGAGCTGAGAAGTGGGAGCTGAGACCAACGAGGTGAGAGCTGAGAGGGTGGGCTCAGAGGTGGGAAGCAGGTTTGCACTCACTCTGAAGTGCACTGCAAAAGGTCTCCACATTAAACCACCATGTCTAAGAGAAATATGAATTGGAGACAATTACTTAGTCTTTTTGTAGAAAGTAAACATGTTATAATCAAGCCGGTGTTCTGTTTGATCCGGGTAAACATAGGAGCCAGTCACTTTAAAGGCAGTAGTTCATTTAAACAACACAGTTGTATCAGTTTGATCTCCTCTTCAAAAGAGTGAAACAACCTTTGACACTGATGAGATAATCAAACAGAAACATCTGTACGATTCAGGCTAAGTGATTAGGAAGCTGAGCAGAGATTATCTCTAGTGCTGTTGTCACTTTGTCGTCCTTTCTTTCACCTCAAGTGTCCCTCCTCACTTTCTGCTGATCCTCTTTGATAATGGATACTATTACCACTTAACACCAGCCCTGACAAGTCAGACAGAGCTTTATTGTCATTCCACTAGTCCATCAAAATCTCATTTTCTCAAGGAACACTTGGGTCAGGCAGTTTGCATGCACACTCTCTTTTTCTTGTTAAAGCTGGTCTCTTCTCCAAAATCAATGTTGCTCTGAAAGACAAGTAAAACCATGTCTGAACAAAGAGTAGATGTAATCTTTAGAATGTATTATCACCTTTATTCTAAGCCAGTGAATGAAAAAAGTCCTCACACACACTAAGCAAATATTCAGAATTTACAAGCAAAGGTTACATGTATTTCACAAATAAAGTTAACTTTGGTTGAGGAGCAGGCCCACTCCTCCACCACACCTGCCCAACCCGTTCTCACTCTAAACTCGTCAAATACATCTGCCCTGTCAGTGCTTTTGGCATACAAGCGTGACGCCAAAAGCCACCTTCTGCGTCCAGCTGGAACGCAGCTGGACAGCATCAGATGAGAACACACTCGAACAAAACCAGTGGCACTTCCACATGCAATGCTCACTTGCAACATCACTTGAGGATGCAACCAAATGGTATTGGTCACATGCACATGAAATGCAGAAGGACAGCGCAGGTAATAACACTGCTGGAAACAACATGATAAGGTGCTTGAGTACGCTTATAAGGTGGGCGGCTGGGGAGGTAGATGGGTCCCACAAACAACTGTGCCAGAGTCTAGAGTTGGCCTGCCAAGTGGATGTGAAGGTTTTTTTTCTCTACAACCTTACCATGTGCCTCTTTTGCCTAAACCGAACCATCAGTGACTTTGTTGCCTTATTCTAACCATCGCGATAGTGGCATTGACTCCCATGTGCTGTTGTCTAAACACACTGACCGTGCTGTGTCATCCCACCATGTGGATTTATTGACATCTCAGTAACAGAATTGAGGAGTGTAGTATAGTATTATAGTATAGTGTTTGTAGCACTTATCATGCAAATATACTATTCCCAGCATGGATGTTTTTGGTTAAAGAAACATGGACTGTACAAACAATTAAAACAGTTGTGACTATTATGAGCGCTAAGAGAGTCCCTTGATTGATTTTGTGCCTTTTATTTGCTGTAAATGCAAAATATGTAGTAATTATGTGACATATTTCTTTTTAAGTGCCTGTCATTAAAGACAAAGCTGGTAAAGTAAGTAGTTTAAATAACTACAGACCCATTGCTTTAGCTTGTGTTCTATTGAAAGTCCTGGAGAGAATTCTGTTAGATAAATTAAATTACTTTAATTACAACCAATTTGGTTTCAGAGCTTAACTTGGCACTGACCTTTGTATATATGCCATAAAGGAAATTGTGAACAAGTATAGGGGTCAAAATTCTTCAGTCCTTATGTGTTTTAGCAATTCTAAAGCCTTTGATGGTGTGAATCATGCAAAGTTGGTTTTTAAACTGGATCAAAAAGGGGTTCCTAAATATATTGTAAGATTTTTTGTGCACTGGTATGCCCACCAGACTATGTGTGTACGATGGGGCAGTTATATTTCATCCCCATTTGGGGTTGGTAATGGTGTGAGACAAGGAGGAATTTTGTCCCCAGTTTTTTTAATGTATATATTAATGGTCTGTCTAGTCAACTAAAAACATTTAATACTGGATGCATGATTGGTGATAATCTCGTTAATCATATTATGCATGCAGATGACCTCCCAACTATTTGCTCTGTATATGGTGTGGAGCATGACATCAAATACAATGCTAGTAAGAGTGTTGTCATGATCTGTAGATCCAAAGATGATACAACTCTAAAATTCTCTCTTCCTCTCTTTAAACTGTCTGATAACAATCTTGATGTATGTAATAGGGTGAAATATCTTGGACATTTCATAACAGCAGAAATGATAGATGATGATAATATTCAGAGGCAGTGCCGGATAATGTACGCTCAGGTAAACATTCTCTTACATAAATTTGGTATGTGTTCAAATGAAGTGAAAATATCTTTTTTCAGAGCGTATTGTACACCAATTTATACTGCCCACATGTGGTCTAAGTACAAAAAGACAACTTTACAGTGATTGCAAGTGGTTTATAATAACAACATAAGGATATTACTCCAGAGACCTAGGTTATGTAGTGCCAGTGAAATGTTTGTGGCTGCAGGAGTTAACACCCTTCAAGCTGTTTTAAGGAACCTCATGTTTAAATGTATCTGCTGGCCTTATGGCTCTGAGAATGAGATAATAGTAGCTTTATCCAACATAAAGTATAGCACAACACGTCACCAGTCTAAGCTGTGGAGACACTAGTGTAGTTTCCTCTTTGTTGGCATTGACTGAACTATTTTTATGACATGATATTATTTTATTTTATTTTATTTATTGTACAGATGTTTTGTCTTTTAATTTTTTTATATGGACCCTGAGTCTGGAATAAATGATTGATTGATTGATTGATTAATAGATTTTATTGTCTAATTCAGAACCCTGAAAGTTATCAAGGTAGCAGTAAAAAGCAACATTTTATATTTTTTTTAATAAATTACAACTCACTCAATTTTTAATTTTTCCATTCAATTAATGGATAATTATTATTTACTATTTTAACACTGGATTTTTAGATTCCATAAAGTTATGCTTGAAGACCTCTAGTAATGCATGTTGAATGCTGCGTGAAGGATTAGCGATCTATTTCAAACCAAGGCCTTCAAAGCGGTGACCTTCAGAGATCTATCACCAGAGATCTGTTTATTCTTCACACATCACTTCCCATCCTGTCATCTCTTCCCTGGACTGTACTCCACCCCTCCCCCCACTGTCCTCACTTCTCCTCAGCCACACTTATAGCTGCCTGTATCCTCCTCCCCCAGCCTCCTGAAGGCTCTCCACCTATCACACAGATAGATTCAGGGCGTGGTGGTGCTGACAGACGGGCAACAGCATGACAGATAGCCAGTGGGCATCTTTCCAGAGATCTGTCGAGGCGCTCACCACTCCGCTTAATTATGATATTGATTGGTACTGAATGGAATTAGTGTGTGCGTGTTTACATGTGATGTGCCATCACTGCTGAAGCCAACATGACTTTCCCAGAAAACAACCTGACATTGACTAGGTGTTGATATATATATTTGCCTGTGCCAAATTCAGAAACTGAACTTAGTGCTGAAGTAAAGGTCGGTATCTGCATCAAAATGTATTTTAAGTGTACCAGCCCATTCTCGTTAGAAAGTTTTCAAATACTGCCACTTGATTTTGGCGTAAAATACCAGCCTGTTCCCATTACCAACTTGTTAAATAGCACTGCTCTGGATGGCGGTGGATGGATGAATGTACGTAGAGGCAAACCAAGATGTGTTTCTTTAAACCTAACTACGCGCTTTTGTTGATGTCCAAATGTTGGTTTCCACCTGCTTTTGTTGCATAAATCTAACCATGGGCTTTTGTTGATGTCCCAGCATTAGTTGTCATGCTTGTTGTGCTTTTGTTGCCAAAAAACAACCACATGATTTTGTAATCTAAACCTAACCATGTGCGTTTGTTGACGTCCCAGCATTGGTTGCGACATCCTGGAATGTTAACAGCAGATGCAGGAGAATACCTTTGGTCATACTATGTAGACGCAAAAGCCTATGGACAAGGAGGCGATATGTGACAGCAGAACATGTTGAGTGTCCTTTTGAAGCACATTAAAGTATCAAACCTTTCCCACTGTGAACAGCAAACAGTATCCTCTAACCTCATGAAATCAAACATGCTTCTTTGCATGTTTCTGCATCAAGGTGTCACAAAGGCCTCCCTCATATCTGCTCTATTAAGAGGCAGTGAGGTCCTACATTTCAAATCATACATGTGCTCTGCTGTATAAATCCTCATAATCTGTTACTGATCTAGATTTAAATTTGGTTAACACAAGTCTCTGAAATATTAAACATGATGTGAAGACAACACTGTATGTATGATGTAAATGATCATCATTTTGAATGCCGACGTCTCACACAGCTTCTGTCACTAACCTGTATTAATGTTAACTCTGCAAGACGATGCTGACTGCTGATTAACAGGTAGTATTTATAATGTTTCATTGTCCAGAATAAGCAACTGCGTCTGCCTGCACAGTCAGGGCTGCGCGGCAGCGCAGTTAAGAGGACAGCCATCTCTTTTTGAAACATTCTCTGTGATCACTCATTCTAACTGTCATCATTAACCTGTATTTATGTTGATTATATCAGACAACATTATGATTATAAAATAAAATTTTGATTACCACCATGGCACAGCAGCCTGGGTGACATTTGAGACGTGATTAAATCATTAGGCTATTTCATTGTTCAGGCTTGTCTGTCAACACAAATGGAAAATATGTAAATGAGAAAGACTACATTTTGAATTTGTCTGCATAAAATCACAGTATAGGTGATTATAGAGGGCAGCACTCAGGAAGGACAGAGTGGTGGTTGAACGGGCTTATACTCATGGGACTACCGCTTCTAGAGATGCATCTAAAGGTCAAGAGACATAAAACAAGACCATCATATCTCTTTTTCTCCCGCTCCATCTATCGGAAAATGTTTGATAGTGATATAGTTGTACTAGATATACAGCTGGATATGACTAAAGACCAATAATACAGTAATATAGCACCATCCTGGCTCTCATGATGTTGTATATAGAACCTTTAAGTTCTGTAAGTGAATATGATGTATTGAATACAAAGCCTTTGCAGGTCTATGTGAATTTGATATGACAAAAATGCATCCATATCGCATTGAAGTGTGACATCAACATGTCATCAGTGCTATTATTGTTTTACTGTTTTACATAAAGTGTTGTTACCTTTTATGCACCCTCTACTTTTAAATCATGTCAACTTGTTTTGAGGCATATCTGAACCCATCTGCTTCAACTGGAAAGTACTGTGGCTCAACTCCTGTTGTTTTTAATTATGCTCGATAAATAAAAGTGACTTGACTTGACTACATTGCCTGTTGTCGGAAGTACTCTATGCAAGGAACGCCACTGCGGCAGTGTATGTGCAACATGTTTTCATTCCAACTTGTCACATGGTGGGGTTCTCTCAGTGACCTTCTGCCTATACTTATGACATTTTAGGTATCCCTCTGCGTCAGCTGTTTATGTTTAAGGATGCTGTTATGGTGATGTCAACAAATGCACAAGATGGGATAACACAGCCCGTTTAGGTTAAAAAACTCCTTATAGGTCGAGGTTACTGGCAGCATTATAACCTGACGCTGTCTTTCAGCATTTCATGAGCATGTGACTGGTTCCGGCTGTGGTCTCAAGTGACGCCACCTGTGGTTAAGTCCAAGGACAAGGATAAAGAAGAGAAGATAATCTGAACCACTACATTAATTTTTACCATCTTGTTGTAAACAGTTGTAAGTTACTTGATGTTTACATCTATCAAATGTTTCAATATCAGAAAAAAAAGAGAAAATTTCCCCCAGAAGCTACGAGGAAGGAATCAGGGCATATCTGTTTCCCAACACATGCCAACCTTCTCTATAGCAGCCAAATCAGCACATGCATAGTGTGTGTGTGTGTGTGTGTGTGTGTGTGTGTGTGTGTGTGTGTGTGTGTGTGTGTGTGTGTGTGTGTGCAGAAGCTCTGTTCGCTTCATCAGGATTCAGGGAAGGCTTCAAGGAGGAATACATTATCAAACTGTGATAGACTCTAAACCCCTATTCATACATAATAAATTATTCAGAGCTCTGTAAACTAAACTCAAAGTCAATGATAAATGCGATCCAGTCACCATAGCGCTCATCCACACTTCATTAGGCCGGCATGAGTGCAGTGGAGACTAAAATAACAACAGAGAGAGGGATGAAGGGTTTTAGCTCGTTGCTGGGAGTGGGGTGGAGCGAGCGAGGGATCGCAGAGCAGAGGTGGAGAGGGAAAGAGAAAGAGAAGAGAGCACAGGGCTGAAGGATTAAGAGAATGACAAAGATAGACTTTTACCAACCCCTCTAATAAGAATTCCTGTGGTATGTGTGCATTTAAAAGCTTCTGTAAGGTGGCTTTCTGCGGCCTGACTGTGGCTGCAGGAGGGTTTGGGAAAGTCACTCAGCACAATGTGTTTACACACAAGTCTCACATGGCTTTTGTAACTTTAATACCTCATGAAACTCATTACCTAAATGTTAACTTTGCCTGATCTGTTGTAAATGCAAAGAGCAGCAATTCATTCTGATCCCTCCAAAGGCTTTTTCACAAAGGTCATGTTTGCAAGAGTGAGATAGTTGTGTCATCTTCTTTGCTGATTTTTCAAACAGCTTTTTATCTTTATGTGGGTAGCAAGTATAGATAAAATGTGGATAAACTTCCCTTCTTCTAACCAGTGCTTAGATCTCCCTGCCAATTGCCAGGTTTCTATTAACCCTGAAAGTGCACATATTGAAACTACGAATATAAAATAAGTCTTTTGGAGACATTCGAAAAAAACTCCCATGCATCGCAAAAAAACTTTTTACACTTGCATGAAGGGGCTCTGAATTATTTATTATGTATGAATAGGGGTTTAGAGGCTTGCCTTTCCATTTTCGCTCACATAACACGCCTACGTCACCTTCGATTGGAAATAATGACAGCTAGTGCAGTGCTGCAATAGAAACAAACCTGCTAATGTTCTGAAAATCCATCATCATGCTTCTTGGAATGTTATCACCAGAGGAGAAGTCACAGAACATCATCATCATCATCATCATCATCATCATCAGTGGAAACGCAGTCATTTCACAATTGTGTTTTATCAACATTTTGAAAACATCGCACTTTCCAGAACTGTATATATATGTATATATATATATATATATATATATATATATATATATATATATATATATATATATTAACATTTTTTATCATTTCCACTGGATAACATGTCATTTGGCGAAGTTTTGCTGGCTCTCAGACTGCTGACTGAACCACTGGCCCACATTTCCATATTGCCAGCCAACCCTTCCACCACTGTGGACACAAAGAGTTTAGAGCTGGATCAAGAGACAAACACGCCCCTCTTTCTCTCTCTCGAACTCCGATGATAATCCAGTCAAAATGTAAAACAAATCAAGATTATGTTACTGCACTACCTATTTTTTTTCTTGGTATGTTTTCAGAGAAATGTTGTAATGTTCTGTGTAGCTTTAATAGGGATTGTCTTTGGACAGGAAGTGGGCACCATGCTGCCGTCTGCACAGTGAAAATGAAGGCTAAAAAAAAGCCCATGTTGCATTTTTGTTTCTACTATTTTTGCATGTCATTTTATGTTTTTGTTATTGTACAAATAAACCTTTTTCAAAGCATTCTACTTGGTGCACACTATTATTCATAACATTTAACAAGTAAAATTTGAACAAAATCTTTTTAAAAAGTGGTGGGGACATATCTCCAATGGCCTCACTGTAAATGGCACCCATGGTTGCCGACGTTGATATTGATAGCTGTAGTTTCAGTTTTGTTATCCGTTGTTAGATAACAGAGCGAACAAACATTTTCAACTAAGCACAAATTATAGGTTTTGATGGAAATGTGTGGTTTTCAGAGAGATGTGTAATTTTGCAAATGACGTGCTGTTTAGTCATTTCGTCTCCTGTGAGGAGCTGTGTGTGAGCTGTTTGAAAAGGTAAACTGTGAGTAGAAAAATGTGCCAAAGTAATTGAAAAAAAAAAAACTCTTCTCCAGTCATTTGTCTTTGATTTGAAAGGTTACCATTTCCATCATGAAGGCTTACGTTTATAGGACTAATCAATTGTTTATATATATATATATATATATATATATATATATATGTGGCGTCGTGGTTAGCACTGTTGCCTCCCTGGTTCGATCCCGGGTTGGAACGGGGGTCGGTTCGTTGGCGGGGGCCCTTCTGTGCGGAGTTTGTATGTTCTCCCCGTGTCTGCGTGGGTTCTCTCTGGGGTCTCCGGCTTCCTCCCACAGTCCAAAGACATGATTGGTGACTCTGAATTGCCCTTAGGTGTGACTATGTGCGTGAAAGGTTGTCTGTCTATATGTGTCAGCCCTGCGATAGTCAGGCTACCCTGCCTTCTGCCCGATGACAGCTGGGATTGGCTCCAGCCAGACTCATGCAAAGACAAGCGGTTACGGAAAATGAATGCATGAATGAATGAATGTGTGTGTGTGTGTGTGTGTGTGTGTGTTTGTATGTAGCCCCTTAATTACTTAATATCATGCATCAGCAGGTCATAGTAAACTCTCAAATGGAAATTAAGCAGCTTTTACTGCATAATCTCAGGTTGCTGAAGGTTGTCTGGGAGAGACGTACGAGAGTATCTCGCTGGATGAAGGCGGAGTTTTGCTTTGAGGGGAGGAGGGATATCTAGGCACTAGTTAGATGAAAGGAAGTTTACCACAGTTCATCTTCACTGGCCTGTTCTCACTCTGAACTCATCAAATAGCCGTCTTTCGGCGTACGAACATAATGCCAAAAGCCACCTTCCATGTCCAACCTGAACACTGATGGGTGGCCTCACTTGAGAACATGGCCGGATGGAACCGGTTGTGTGTGCATGACATGCTTAAGCACAGCGTTAGGTAATTATGCTGCTGGTAACCATGTAATATAAGGAATGCAAGTGCATTTTAAGGGCAGATGGGCAGGTGGGGAGGTAAATGGGACAACTGACTTTTTTGTAGGAGCCCGGAGTTGCTTCCTGTGTGGATGTGTAGTTTGTTTGTTTCTACATCTTACCATGTGCCTCTTTTGCCTAAACGTAACAATCGGTGACTTTGTTGCCTGTTCCTAACTATTGAGATGGTCCGCGCTGGTTAAGAAATCAAACTGAAGTGGTGTGTGCGTGTTCATGTTATCATGGCCTACACCAAACACATAGTTGTCAGTGAGAAGATCGTGTGAGAGGTGATGCGTAAACATAGATATAGAAGCCAGGAAATGATATAAAATGAGTCATGCAAACTAAAAGTGCTTATTGTAAGTGTCACAATGGTCAAATTATCACAGAGGGCATCACACAGAGCTCAAAATGATTGTACAAATACGATAACTATCATACATCTGGAAACATTGATAAGGACCGTGCTGCTTCATCCCACCATGTGCATTTGTTGACATCACCGTAACAGCATCAGCTGATGCAGAAGGTTACCTAAAACATAGTAAGGAGATGCAAAAGGGCACTGACAGAGCGGCACCGTGTGACGAATTTGGATGAGAATGTGTTGCCGACACATACTACCCACAATGTTTTAACACATATCTGGTTGAAAATGGGCAAAATGTCCCTTTAAGTGAAATGGAAACAAATGAAAAGTGATCAGATGTCTTGCTTTGGAATCATCTCAGAGTGTGGAGTTATGGCCTCTTACAGCAAAATATTCCCTTTATCTCTCTGTGTGTACCTTTTGAGGTCTGGATTTGACTGAAAACCTGCAGAGTCCATCACAGAAACATTTGAATATTGCACTGTGAACAAATCCCAATAAATCAAGAGGAGGTCCATAATTTAAGCATGCTAATTACCCTTCTTTGGTATGTGACATGGACCAGCCACATGCCTTCTCAGTGCTTCCAAAACTCTGACATTTTCTCACAACCTGCCGAGAAATGTCAGCAGTGAACAGCTGCACTGCTTCACACACTGTTCAAAGTGATGTGCTGAGCAACATGTATTAGGCAAATTTATGGAATCCCATTTCCACCAGCCAAAGACAACAGAGATGAAAAGTTTGAACTGGAATAACTAAAAAAATACCCTGATTCAAAAACGATCATTCTTTATGCCAAATTATGAGATTGCCACTCAAATTCTTCTTACCATCTCAGAATTTTGGATTCCTACCTCATGTTTTTATGTAATTCTACAGGAAGTTAAATATCCCCCCAAAAATACTTTGAAATTTTTTCCACAGGTTTTCAAATTTTAAAATGGGTCAATTGACCCGCAACATAACAGGAGGGTTAAGAGTTTGTGTGCATTTCACGTATTCCTGTGAAACTGTTTTCTATTTTTTTCTGTTTTTATTTTCATTTCACACACACACACACACACACACACACACACACACACACGTGTCTTGGACATGCGAGAGCCAGTGAGCTGCTGCATAGTCTGACGCTCCAAGAACTTAGAGGTTCAGTGCCTTGCACATAGATACCTCATCTGTGCTAGAGAGCCCTTCATAGAAATATTATAGAAAAATAATTTAGTATATAATGTAATAAAACGGTATTGTACGGTGAAATGTGGCACGGAAAATAAAATGTAATACACTGTTGCATAGTAGTAATTAATTTCTGAGATACAACACAAGCAAAAGATGGCAGCAGCCAGACTGTGTATGTTGTCAGAATACACCGTCAATACACTGTCAACATTTCTCAACCTGTCTCTCTTTTCCTCCCTGTGTTTTCCCGTCTGATTTGGCAAAAGATGCATCAAATGCACATATCCATCTTCTACTGCCGCTCACCGACTGAAGACGGAATGAGATAATGACCAAAAATGACCTCTTTCATATATCCAAACTGATGCTCTGTGCAGCATTTTAGGGAAAAGACAAAATTAATTCAGAGACAAAATAGTCCACATTAAGCAGGTGTTTGAGCATTAAACACCTCTGTAAGGAAATCCTTCACTGCTCTCATCTGCTAAGACTTGTTTGGCTAAGAGATCAGTCAGAGATGGAGGAACTATAAGCCTGTCGATGGAGTGCAGCCAGCCTCAGGTCTGAAATAATGACAACACTTGACTGGAGTGGCTGCATAAATCAGTGGAAGAGATCTGAGCAAACGATGAAGGGAGTTGGCCAAGACACAAGCTGTATGAGGAGAGGTTTGAAGGGTTTGCTGGCGTTGTGTCAGACTCCTTCTGTGTATATGAGGACACATCAGAATTCAGGGAGTCACTGGGACTGTGGTAACTGCTGGGAAATGTCCTCGTTTATCATAATGTTTCTCTAAATGGGCTGCATATGTGATCAAACCTGTAGTACCATTACTGCAAAAGATACTGGATCCCAGCTGGATGGTGGGTGTATTATTTCCAGATAACCACACATCCAAGATGCTTTCAAGTCTTTACGAGTAATTAACTGTCTTTTTTATGTATAATCTGTAGAATTGACCTTTAGTCAGTTGTATAATGTCTTCTGTGGCATTACAAGAATTTTGTTAAGACAACAAAAATCCTGATGAAGCCATAGCTATGTCAGCTGTTTGGTGGACAAATACTT
Source organism: Plectropomus leopardus (assembly GCF_008729295.1). NCBI lineage: Eukaryota > Metazoa > Chordata > Actinopteri > Perciformes > Serranidae > Plectropomus > Plectropomus leopardus. The sequence continues at coordinate 3,964,188 of NC_056471.1, read as the reverse complement.
AAAAAACTGAAATGAAATAATTGTCATAACAGAACCAAATGACCAAATGACTCCTCTGTTCCTGACTTATGCCATGTGTAATGGCATGAAAATAGTTTTTGCATAACATTATGATGTAATACCCTTTTGGGTATACCTAACCATATGAAATATCACTTAATTTCGGTAGACAAACAACAAGAAATTACATGGACAGTTTTTGTACTCCTTCAAATTAAAGCTGTTTGTCTTTTTAATGAAATGGCGTAATTGACAAACAATGAATCATCTAGCATGTAGCAAATTTTGTAAAAAGATTGTCATGGAATCAAAATGTTAACTGTATTGATATTCATCTGTCCACATCAGATAATTAGTTTCATTAAAAAAACAAAGTATATCAGTATGCAGTTCCCCAGACACGCATACTGGCATAGTATTTCACTTGCCTATACTTTGACAGCATCATCAAATTCCTGAAATTTACTTATGGCTTCTGGTTGTGGTGCGCTACCCCAAGATTTAAAGTGGCCCAATCTGGCGACCCCTATGAATCATTTCTGAGGGTGCCACTGCCTCTAAACCCTCCTGCAGACTGTGAGATTTTTGCAATTTTATAAATTTAGTGCAGCTAATGCTGACTGTATGATGAGTATCTACTACATTGCAGGCTACCACATTGGTCTAACTGACATCAATATGCAAGAGCAAAATGTCCTCAGCAAGCATCATCCATCTATGCCACTGTAGTGGTCAATGCAAAATGTAAACAAACAAATCTAGCCCTCACTATAATGCCATTTATGTGTGTCGAAAAAGTCTGACAAAGAGGAGGAGGAGAATGTGGACGGGGTCATCGCTGGGGAAAAGAGGCCAGCCAAGCATGCCAGTTTTGCAATGAGAGCTCAGTGTAAGTATTAGCATCTATAAGTATTTTGCATGCACTAGCAGAGTTGCGCTCATCAGTGCATCATTTAATGTTGCATCTCTATTGGTTGGTCAGTGGATGTAGGTGGTAACAGCAGTCACACAGTGAGATGGTAATCCTGAATTTCTTACGTTCAGAATCTTAACCCAGGCTGTCTTTGATTGCACGACTGTGACAACGGCTATCCATGACCCTCTCTCACTGTGCAATGTAGGACCACCGTTTTAGACACACGACCAAAGATATCGCCATATTTCTATCCCTATGGTCATCTCTCATCTGAGACAGCCAAAAATTGTGCAGTGTATATCGGGTTTAAGACACATGGCACAGAAGTTTAACTAAGTTTCAAAAGGTATTATTTTCTCACAACAACATGACATAACTTACATTGGAGGGGTTAGAAAAACTTAGAAGTCAGTAGATAAGCCAGCTGATTTAGCTACCTCTTGCTTAGGACAAGTATGCTGAATGTTCAGTGCTATCCTGACATGCTATCCATGCTATAACAGACACAATGTAGTGCTACACACATTTGATAATCAGGACTCAATTTTGAATGGCCTTATACAGCTTAATGTAGTGAATCTGAAACATTTACTGGTTACTAAAACACAACATTTTCTGTGAAAAATCACTTTTGGACTCATAAATAATGCTGGGCATTACCTAGCTGTCTTGGCTTATGTTGTATGCAAAAAAAAAAAAAAATCTAAATTCTGATTTTAGCACAGTCTATACTATGGTCTGGTGTAACCCTGCAAATGAGGCTTAAAAAATGAGAATTAAACAAAATCAACCCTTTATAGAGTCAGAGAGGTGATCATTATCTGCTGTTGGTGCCATTGGTGTCTATTGGAGAATAGCATGTTTAATCCATCCTGGGGCCCCATTTGTTAAATCATATTGGTTAAAACATAATTATGCAAATCAGAACATGCCTCGTGTCTAGATGTATTTCTCAGAATAATAATATCAGAGCAGACACCCTCTGTGCAAAGCTCCATTCCTAATCATACAGCCTGTCATTTTATGGCTTTTTCCAGTACCACTTCTTTTAGCATAAAATCAGTCAGATAATTATTATTTAAAAGCCGTCTGATTAAATTGCTCACTCTTGGCCTCGACTAAAACTAGACTAAACTGTGAACATCTCTGATTTTTTGATGACCTAAAAGTGGTGTTTTTATCAACTAAAAAGTATGTTGAAGTGTTTGTGGTATTTTTGGATTGAGACTAAAACTAACATGCTGTTTTTAAATTTTAGGACTAAATCTAAAAAAATGGCTAATAAAATGAACACTCCAACACAACTTAAGTTTCAATTACCAACCCATGAAATAAAAAAAGGTGTTTTTGTGGAGAAAATCACACAGTTCTCTACAGGCAGAAGAGCTTAGATCAATCTTTAGGGAGGTTGATATATTCTATATCTACAGGAACAACTTACTCTGTAATGTCAATCCTAATTTAAAAAAAAAAAAAAAAAAAAAAAAAAACTTTAAATGAAAGTTGTAGAAATATGGTTTGAAAATATTCTGCTAAATTAAGGACATATGTGCTTATAAAACAGAAGTTTGGCCCTGAACCATATGTCACATCTCATTTGTCTAAAGCCAAAGATCTTTAGCGGCACAGCTGAGAGATGGCATTCTTCCTCAACAAAATCAGGAGGAAAATACAATGGCCCTCATGAAGGGAACAATACACAAACAAATGTTCTCTTAATTTTGCTCATATCCAAGAAGCAAAAAATTAAGCCTCAGTCCCACTGCAAAAAAAATCTCGCTAACACCTGCTAACATCTGGCTTTTTAATGCAATGACAATGCGTACAATTGGCATTCAAATGACTCAGCAGTAGACACAAGTTTTTATCGCTCACAGCTCTGATCAGCATTGATTTGAACACAAGCTGAGTAAAAACATGGTAATTTCAGCTCCTTAAACTATTGTGGTGCAATGATGCGTTGTCAAAAATTACCCTCCATCTCCTCCTAAGCCGTGCTAAAATACTGATCCAAATACATCTGCGCTGAGTTTTAAAGTGAGATTGAATAAGTAAGTCATATATGAAAATTAGAAACCAAGTTTTTAAAGACTTCTGTTCCTGCTGCTGTCTGCTGTTTACCTGTTCTCCTGCTTGTATTTAAAAAATGCTAAAATAATAAATGACATTTTTGAGTAATTATAATGGCTGGATTATTTCAGGACTTAAAAAATACTATATTTGGTGCGTTGACCCAATTTCCATAATTTCTGTTACTGTGCATCTCTCTGACCAGTGCTGGAATGTAACTAAGGACATTTACTGAAATACTAAACTTAAGTACAAAATTAAGGGAACTTTTATGTTACTTAAGTATTTTAATCTCAAGCAACTTTGTTTCAGATGTAATGTAGTATGTTACCCATATATTGAGACTAAATTATGAACTGACTTATAGGGTAACGTCCTTGAATGTCCAACATGTTTTTTGTTTTTTTTTGTTTTGTTTTGTTTTGATTGAGCTATAGTGTTTGGTGCTGTGAGCTTTAACCATGTACCACTGTCACATGCATGCATGATCATGACAAAAATGCCCTTTAAACGTTCATATATATTCTGTGAAAGTAAAACTGGGGGACCAGAATTGGCACTGATGATTGAGGCTGCCCTTGTGTTTCACCCTGTTCACACTTCTGTCATCAAGTTGTCAGCCTGTGGAGCTCACTAATTGTCCCCTGTGTGCTACTGTAGGTGATTCAGGAAGCTATAATCATTCAAACAAAGCATGCATTGTGTCCCAGGCATTACACATAAAAAAAAATATGGGGAACTTCAGTCCAGGTGGGAAAATAATAAGTTACCCTTTAAACAACATGCAGGTAGATAGAATACCCTGCATTATCCCAAGACACCAGTATGTGTGGCACAATTGTTTGTCACATTTTTCTCACATGGAATTTTGCCCCTCAGAGCATTTCTGGTCCATTCTGTCACAGAATCCATGTGCAAAGGGGACATAAGGTTGTCCGGAGAACAACCTTTGGGTTTCTGTTGTATCAGTAAGAATTTAGGCAACCTCAAAACTATCAGGCATAAACTAACGATGAACCGATAAACAGGGTAACATTACATGGGTTTCATTCAAGCACAGGTCAGTACACAGGCAAGCAGTCTAACAAGTTCAAAATGTTCCCAAATCAGCAGGCAAAAAGGTATTTAGGAGAAGCAAGATCTGAACACACACTGAGGACACAAAGACAACATGCTGGGGCTCTCACACTAAGACAAAGAACATCTGGACCAGAAGGAAAGGAAGACACTGATTAAATACCCTTGGGACAATGAGACACAGGTGCAACACATTAAGGTGTGGCATGCAATCACACAGGCAGGAAACTTGACTTGGATGTGAAATGATTCAAGAGGTAAGTGACCAATATATAAGAGGAAACACTGAAAAATATTTTTTTTAAAAAAACAAGAGGAACACAATTCAGCTCACCAAATATATTTCATAACTTCTTTTTAATGATCTCTGATGTTCATTCATATCCAACAAGATGCGCAGAGCACATTTATCTTTCCCATTACTGAAGAACTCTCAGATGCTATGCTTTGACATACAGAAGGCCATTAATGTCAGAGGACCATTCCTCACTTTATTAAAACATGTCCATCATTGTTTCCATTTAAGTTGATGTTGTTGTTGATGTGTTATGTGTATGTGTCTGCTCCATTTATGGTTATTATGATTATTTGTTTGTCATAATAAAGAGAGAATTACCGTTAGAATTCGAATAGATTGTAAATTCTAGAGGGGGGGGGGGGGGTTACAATAAGCCCCTTCGGGTTTCTTAAACCTCTCCTGCACAATTCTTGTCTTGTTATGTGTTTTTAATCAAATCTTGTGTGCTAATAATTAAATTAAATTAAATTACAACTTGTGGATATGTACACCACAGCTACATGCAGACTTCTGGGGATGTGCAAGCCACACCCTTCATGCAGTCCATGGACCCATATGTTGGTGCAGACTTTGCAAAAAATTGGCAAAATAAATAGGCTAGAAACAAATCTGCTTTGCTAGTTACTGCCTTGGCATAATGAGTTAAAACCTGTTGGATGAGAAGATAAATGAATGCAGACAGAAGAATGATCTGTCAACATTTTATAGTAGGATTATTACTGATAGAGTCAAATACATTTTATGGGGATATAATGTCTATCAAGAACATACTCTGAGGAAAAATGTGTATATACAGTTTATTGAAGACAGAGAGAGACAGACATATAGATTATGTATGTTAACACTTCTTTGTACACAACAGCGGTCATGTTAGTGCGTTTGCTTTTGTCCACCTCATTGATCAATCTCACATTAAATGGGCAACCCATTGAGGAGAAAAATGGATGCAGACAAAGAGTTTTCTTTATTTTACAGCAGCGTTTTCTTCTGTGGCAGGAGGTAATGTGATGCAAAACCGTGGTTGCATTAATAGCACATAAAATATGACATAAGACATATAGAAATTTGATGTTTTGTGTTCATCAAACTAGTTGCTTTGTTGAATTATTATCCAAAGTTTCTCCCAAGTCAACAGGCCTGTCGGATACGGACACATTGAGATAACACAGCTCCAAAACAAATCTACATCAATTGAAATTTCTCTTCTCTCTCCGCTAATAACTCCCTCAGGATGGTCTGTTCCTGCCAGTACTGCCCAAATGATCCAAAACACTAGGTAACCAGGGCAACAGCTGCGGAGGTAATCCTCTTTTTTTTTTTACTAGTCTGGCCAAACTGTCATCCAAAATTCAGAATATTTTATACAATTTAGGCAGATGTGATGAGAAACATGATGTGATAGAGATTGTTGGGGTTTGAATTATATAGTGTTTACAGAAACGAAATAGTGATATTTTAAAACAAAAATGTATTTGTGTATTAGCAAAATGTTTATGTTACAATATGGAGGTTACTGCATTTTTGTCCCCTGTATGAATTGTTCTATTTTTTCATTTATTTTATTTTCCTTTTTTTTCTTGATATTTACTGTTACCTATATTTAAAATTATGTTACAGAAAAAAATGTATATGTATTTTCAGCACTTTTGGGGTCATTTTATTTATTTTTTTTTACTTTGTTCTTGCAAATGTATTGCCATTTTAAGTTGCTAATTGCCTTCTCCCCATGTTTTTGAAGGAAATCAAACCATTTTAACCAGTTTTTAAGAAGTTTAAGTGAATAATAGAGTAAATATATTCAGACTGTCATAGCCTATAGCCCATGCTCCCATGATGCATCATAATGTAAAGAATTGGGCGACTGGTGCACCAAATTAGGAGCATTCGACAGGGCACCGACACACTGGGCAGGGCACACTTGACTGAGATCTGTGCTGCACTGCTGGGTTCACCTAAATAGACATGACATTCTCACAAACATGATGCCTCCAATATACAGGCCAGCTGGAGTGTAAATTATGTAGAACTAAGTGAAAGCACTCAGTTTGTGGGAGGACAGTGCTCTTTTCATCACCGCACAGACACTGAAAAACTGTCTCTCATGTGATGGGCAGGGTCAGGGTCAGGCCTCCGGCTGCTGCTGCCTCTTTGACAGCTGTCACTGTAATATAAAAATGACCATTTTGTATGTTTCTTAGTGGAGTTTTGCAGGTTAACTCACCCACTTCAGTTCTGTTGCTGGTTGAAATGATTTAGTTGAACAGTTGCAGCAAATATAATAATAATAGTGCCAAGTGCCATAACTTTTGGTAAACATGGAGACATATTTTTTAAAAATCAAGCTCACTCCCAAGCTAATTTGCTGGCATTCCATTTTTTGTAAACACATTTTTTTTAAGGTCAGAAGTGTTTGATATTTAAACTACATTTTAGTCTTGTCTTTTTACTTCAACAGTATTGCATGTTGGTTATATAGGCACTCATTGAAGTGGTTGAAAATTCAAAACTTTAAACACTGAGTGTTATTGGAGGATATTAGACTTTTTGACTTTTGTGACTTTTTTCAAAATCATTCTTTTTAATGTTGCAAATCAAGGTCAATGACATTACCATATTTGGTTCCTCACCGGTCTTTGGTAAAAATCCCAAAAACTGTATATATTAAAAAAATATAGGTACATTTTTAGTGATTCCAGCACTTGTCACACATATCACACACATATCAAAGTCCAGTCCAGTCAGGCAACTTCTTCATGGTACTTGATGAAGCAGTTGCACTCAGCATTGAGGCACAGGTGGACCTCGCAGAGCCAACAGAGAGATGTTCCCCTTGACTTGCAGGTCTGGTGGTAGATTTAGACAGGAGCATGGGACGTGGACAAGTTAAACTCCATAGAATCAGCTGGGGTGTGACTGCGGTGTCCCTGGACAGGCTTGGGGACATCAACAGAGGTGCTGAGGCTGCCTGAAAATGCTGGCCTCCGGCTGCTGGCATCCTTGAGTACCTGAATCCTCAGCAAGAACCTCGTAGTCCCACCTGTAGATGACTAATGCATTCGTGAATCTGACATCAATTGCATATGCAAACCAAATCAACATGAACCACTTGGATATCATTCAGGTATGGTAGAGGTGGATCAGCATGTCGCTCTTGTTAATGCCCCCCATGTAGCTTTTGATAACAGCAGGTCAGCTAACTTGCTCCTTCCTCTTGATGTCACTGCAGTACCAGCAGACTGAGGCCCGATTCAAATTGCATGCATGAGCAGTGCGTGACGGCAACCTCCCCAAACTGCAGCGTGTTTCACGCACATGGTGTCCATACTGGCAGCATTGTGACTGAGACGCTTTTGCAGGGCTGCCTGCTGCTATGAGTAGTGAATTTCCACATTTATTAGCACAAATTCCACTCATGCAACTCCTGCATCGTCAACAACATGGTCCTGCAAAATATTTCTAAGTTAAATGCCTTGTCTCAACAACTGATGGGATTCTGTCCACAAAGACATTGTCAGAGGGCTTTTATTTTGAAACCGAAGCAGGGAAGTTTGAGTAAAACAGACATCTTTGTATTTCCTCATCCCTGTGACAGAGAGAGACTTATAAACTGCAATAAAAGGTGTCATAGAGTCAATATGATTATCAAAACAGCATTTTCACTATTTCTGCTGACAACCGCGTGCTACACGTGGAAAAAATCTGAGTAAACATTTTACTAGATGTGCTGTGGCTGACACGCAGCTCAGACGTGCCTGACACGTGCTGCTCATAGAAGCAGTGTGGAAGCCTTTACTTATTCATATGGGTTCCAAAAAACAAAACAAAAAAACCACGTTCGGCGACACTCACACACTACTTCCATGTGCAATCTGAATCGGGCCTGAGGACATGGGCTTTATCCCCATGTCAGCTGGCAGCAGCAACATTTAGCAATACTAATCAACCATATCATGTGTGAGTTTCATCAACTTACCATTGTCAGTTTTGATGTTATATTCGTTGGTGTGGGAGTAGGTAGGGAAACAAACCATACTTCACAAATTCCGGAAGAACACTGAAGTTTAAAATGCTTTGGGCCACTGCTGATTGGCCAAATGCCATGGTGTCACTACCTGTGACATAGCCTGATCTTCGTTGATTGGCTGGGAGAAATCCATGTGATTCTATGACCTCACGGAGAGACATGGGGACGTCATTTTGGATGTCTGCTGAACTTACCAAATATGGTTCTTCGCCTGATGAATTAATGAGGTCGGTGCAGTCTAATTATTATTGTCTTTAGTCATGGAAAAAAAAGATATTAACAAACATTTTAAGTCAAAGTTTTTGAATAAACTCATGTAAAGTGAAAAATATCATACTTTTAGTGTCCTTCTGCAGACAGAGCTTCACTTCTTTAACACTGATGGTTAATATGTGCTTTGTTGCTTTAGATGCACACAACATACATAAAAGCTCCAGCAGCCATAGTAAGCAGCTGTCCAGGGTCACTGCGAGCGTAAGGCCTTAGAACATAAAGCCATCTGTCCCTGCTGCATCGTCTCCTCTATTCTCTACATTTTACCTGTGTTCTGCCTTTGAAACGTGCCATTATCTGCATTGTGCATTTTCTGCAGGTCCTTTTATAATCTACCGACTCTCAAAGAGACCGCGTGTGTGTGACTCAGTGCGCAGTTACATCTCGGGACCAGTAGGTCCATCCATTAACATGCTTCTTATTGGCTCGGCTCCCTAATGACTGCTGTGTGATAGCTTTTATTTCCTCATTCTCACTCCCTGAAACGGCTCTACAACATGGCCAAGGTCAACATGGCGGGGCGGGATGATGATAAATGGAACTCCTTCTGCCTTGCTCGCCCTCTCTACATCCACACTGGAAGTTTCTCATAGTGTGTGTTAATGCCTCATGGGCATGCTTGATTAAATCCATTCATATTGAACACAGCAACATGAAATTTCCATTCAAATTGTTTTAATGCTAATATGCAGCTGAGTGGGGAATAGGAAATTGTCGGCTGTGACGCTCACTTTGTAAAAGTGGAGGAATGTATGGCGGCAAATCCTGACAATGACAATTGAAGCCGAGACCGATGGATTCTGATCCAGAATCAGTTATAATTCTACATTTGGATTAAATGGCAGTTTAAAGTGGTGAAAGACAATTTATGGCACATTCAACAACTGAATCCTAAAAAGTAAAATACAGAGTTACAAGTCATACACTGAGAATAAGGTTATCTGCAGATATTAGTTTCATTCAAGAGGCCTCATCAGTTCTAGCAACTGGAGAGACATTCCACTGTATTTTTGAAACATTCCCAGATCTAAAGGCAACATTGTTTCAAGGGGGGCTTGTGCAAAACTTGAGTGATTTTTGAAATCTTGATAACACACAATTGCAAGAAGACTGCGTTTCCACTGAGTGATGTTCTGTGACTTCTCCTCTTGCGATAACATTTCAGGAAGCATGCGTTCAATAAAATACTGGGATATTTTTCCATATTCTACCAGGTCCTATATAAACATGGGGAAGTCGTTTATATGGAGTTTAAATGCATAGCACTAGGAATAAATAGTGTTTACTTCTATCTACTCCTTTTCAAAGATATGATATTTGAGTTTAAGTGGCTTGACTATTTGTTTATTGAGACTGAAGTTTTGTATAGGCATTCTTTTTTATCTTTTTGTTTTTGTTCTTTGAGCTTAGTTGTAAGGCTTGTTTGCTTTTATTACTATTATTGTTTTATTTAACGGGTGGCATGGTGGCGTCGTGGTTAGCACTGTTGCCTCACAGCAAGAGGGTCCCTGTTTCGAAACCTGGAAACCCGGGCCCTTCTGTGCGGAGTTTGCATGTTCTCCCCGTGTCTGCGTTGGTTCTCTCCGGGGTCTCCGGCTTCCTCCCACAGTCCAAAGACATGCAGCTCAGGTTGATTGGTGACTCTAAATTGCCCTTAGGTGTGACTGTGAGCGTGTATGGTTGTCTGTCTATATGTGTCAGCCCTGAGATAGTCTGGCGACCTGTCCAGGGTGTACCCTGCCTTCCGCACGATGACAGCTGGGATTGGCTCCAGTCCCCCTGCAACCCTTACGAGGACAAGCAGTTACAGAAAATTAATGAATGAATGAATGTTTTTTTTTAACATGTTTAAAATAAAGATTAAAAAATAAAGAAAGATAAAATCTATTGTAATATATCTATTGTTTTGCCCAATAACACCACAATTAAACTGCCTACCTCAGCTCTAACAAAGCTGATAAAATGCTTTTACTCCTAGGACCAAATTTGTGCCACTCTGACAACTCAAAACTCTTTGCATGGGTGGATTGATGTCATTTGCTATTTTAGGTGATTGACTCATCAACTCTGTTTGGTCTACCTCCTTGTCTGAACACATAAAATCAACTAAATTTAATAAAAAAGAATTTAAAAAAGAGAAAGAAAATGTTGTCTCAGTGCCCATTAGTGTTCTAATGCTATTGTGTCAGCAGGATGGAGATGTGTCCCTAATGTTTTGTTGCTTTTTCCCTCCACATGACAGTGTGACCCTGATGAACAGATAAGATAAAGGGACGGAGCCAGAGCAGGGTGGGGAGGGCAGAGGTGCAAGAGTGGCTGCTTTTCACCTCCATGTCCATCCATCCATCTCTCCCTCCTCTCTCCTCTCTCCTGGGGGAAGCCACACTCCATTGGCCTTAAATATTCCACTTTCTCTCATTTCTATTCCCCCTCTCTCTGACCTTTCCCAGATAGCTCTCTCTCATTTTCATTCTCCATCTCGCTGACCTCTCCCAGACAAGCCAGCCAATTATTTCCACTTTACACCCATAAAGAGCAGCGGGGTGCAGCCACGGTCACACAAGGGCACAGAGGACATATGGTGCAGAGCATCCAATGTGTGTGTGTGTGTGTGTGTGCGTCTGCTTACGCCGAATACAAGAATTAGTGTCCCATCATCTGCCCAAGGGGCTGCAGCTGTTTTAAGGTAAAGAACTAATTTTCACAAAACATCATGCCACATTATCCACTCTGCGCGGCAAACTGTCAACTGTGTCTTCACTTGTTAAACTACAGTAGAGCTCTGAAAACAAAAAAGTGAAGTGAATATCTGTCTCACACTGTGAACAGGCTGCAATTAAAGGAGTGTCTGTGTTTCTCTGCCTTTCTGGATTGACAATGCTTAAAATGTGTAATCAAAACAGTAATGAAGAAATGGGAGCGCTTTGTTTTTGCGACTTGTGTGTGGGCAAATCGCTGACAGAAATGATTATTGAAAGAATCCGCAAAGAGAGAAACTCTTCTTGATTCACCTGCTCATTTATAGATTCTCTTTTGAATTTCTTGTTTTATTCCTGGTGAAACTGATGTTTTTCTGATGTGAAAGAAACAAACTGCTGTGTACACAGGATATTATCCCTTGAGACAATGTGTTCTCACAGAATGGATTGCATGATATCGTCGCATGTTATCTTGGTGAAGCTTCTCAGTCATCCAGGTCATGGTGATTCAAGGTGCTATACAGCAGGCTTGCTTAATGTTTCACCGCTCATCCAAGCTGCTTCTTCCGATCTGTTCAAAACTGAAATGGACCATGGAAACATACTTAGCAGAGAACACAGTTGTTGTTTTTTTTTGTTTGTTGTTTGGGGGTGTTGTTATTTATTTGTTTTGCAGTGTTTTTTGTGTTTTTCTTCCTTTTTTTTCTTTCCCTCTCCCTTACATCTTTTTTTTTTTTTTTTTTTTTTTTTAAAGTTCAAAGCTGAAGAAGCCAGTTGGACGAGAGGTGAAATGTCTTCAAGAAACTCGCCTACTGCTAACTTCTAGGTACTACAGTGCCTAGAATTTGTATGATATCCTGTGCATAAGTGCCCCACAAATGATGTTATGTCCTTAACATACAGTTATGCAATTAACATAAAGTTACAGAGGCTTGATTGAGGCTATACAAGTTTATATGGTTAGGTTTAGGAAAGGAAACATGGTGAAGACATAGCATAACCCTTTCTTAACGTCAGCAAACTGACTTGATTTCTTGAAAAAAAAAAAAAGTTTAGAAATTTTGTTTATGAGAATTTTTGGGAACCCTGATTATACAGGCATTAAAAGAAAAACAAAAAACAAAAAAACAAACAAACAAAAAAAAACAGAGTACTTTCCTGTTGCATCAGATTCCAACAGGATACACTTAACTCTTTATCTATATGATCTGACAAAGAAGAAAACTGGTGAGAAAAGGAGAAGAAATATGTGCTTTATGGTGAATAATGGCTGCTGACCAGTGGGGATGAGAGGTGCTGTCCTGTTCCTGTTGTGGATCACTGCTGCACACTGTGATGATGCAGCGGCTACAGAGCAGAGATGCTGCCCATGTTGCAGAAGGAGCAACCATAAAGTACATAGGGTCTTATATCTATCCAGTTATTGTCCTTTTATTTTGTTCAAAAACATAAAAATAGTGGGGCTTCAATATCTAATAAATTTGCTAATATTTTTACAGTACATTAACTTTTCTTCTTTTTTTTTGAAGGAGAAAAAAATATAGCTTGTCACTTGGCCTGCTATTTTAATTTACATAAATATTTATCTTTGCAGACATGTGAGTGGCCTAAAACTGTTGTTGCACTGTCTAAAAACTATTTATAAAACTACAAGAGGTTTTTTGTGTACATAGTAGTAGAAAGCTACGTGGACCTGAGCTTCAGAGGGGTAATCACAATCTGTGGGTGGAAATGAGCTGGTAAATTTACTGCCAGACTGATTAGGGATATGGGAAGCAGGTGATGAAAAAGGCAATGTAATGTGTGATGTAATGTATTATGTTTTCATCTAATGTGTTGTGTATGTCAGGTTTATCATCATTATGTCATTTGTTATGAGCTGTATTTTATGTGTGTCATATTATGTAAGGTGTATAAATTGTGTGTCAAGTGTGTAGCCTACAAAGACGAACTGACTGCTATGGCATCAGCTGAATGGATTCCTTTGCTCAAGTATTTTTATTTTATGCTACTTCATATTTCTACTCTGTCGTATCAGACAGTGAAATATTACACTCTTTTCTCCGCTACATTTATCTGACAGCTTTAGTTACAAGCCACTTTTCAGATTAAGATTTTAGTAAGAAGCTTATAATTGTGGAAGATTAACCTAACCAACCTTTTTGGCTTTATAACATGGTGAGAATGAAGCTGGACCAGCCTGCAGGGGGAGAAGTCAGGTTACCTCTGGTGAAGTTTGGGGTGCAGAGAAGGCATTTCCTGTTGAAAATTGGCTGTTTACAGTCCTGTAACGTCTTTCTCCACTATTAGTTGTTGCTGTGTCTTTCAGCTCAGCTGTCTGTTCCATCAGTAGAGACCGGGGACTGAGCTCTGGTGGTGCGTGCTGTGCACTACATACAGTGGGTTCAATAGAAATAGGACCGCCTGTATTTATGACAGTAGTTAAAAACATACCTTTGGGATTTCTAAATACCCTGGTATATTATAATACCAAGATACTGCCCAAGCCTAGTCATGTCAGATACATCCAACATTTAATCCTTTTAAACATGAGCAAATTGTCTTGATTTCTTTCAGAAAACATGGTAAGTTGAGTAAGTTTTCTATCATGATTTTTATAGATACTTTTCAGATCATTTTCTCGTCCCCTTTTACTTTTTGTCAATTTTTTTGGGACATTTCATGTCAAGTTGCTCATCCCATATTTTTGAAAGAAATCAAACCAAATTTGCTTAATTTTCAAAAACTTAAATGCACAAGAAAACTGACTTGTATCCAATATGAAGTTGTGATTTGCTGATGTGGGAAAGATGAAATACATCTTGGGATGTGCTCTTTTCCCATCTCTTATAGGTACTTGAAATAAATGACCGTGAAAGAAACTTACAAGGCTATGTAAAGAATCCAAATCTATGTGTGGAAGTACCTAACAACAGTGGAGGACTCAACATAAGTTCCTTTTTTCCATAGCTTGAGAATGAGGGGAGTGGCTGCTGCAGAGATGAGTTAAAGCAGACTTTTATACGCAGCTCAATAAACTTTTCACTTTTACTGCGAATGATGTTCTGCTGCTTCGTCTGTGCCCAGAATATGCTCTGCGCTCCAAGAGTGAGGTTCAGTGAATAACTAAGTGATATATATGTTCCACTATAGCTAGTTTTGAATGACCAACTCTAAAACTATGAAGTCAATATGTTGCATCATGGCAGAGCTCAGTGCCTAAATGAAACCTTACCTAATAGTACAAGTTCGTTTTGATCTCACACCCTCTTCACTGAAGTTATTTGCTTCCTTCACTTCTGTTTCTCTTCTGAGCTAAGCTGCCAATCAGAGTAATTTCACTCAGTGTTGATTTGACATACTGTACCAGCCACAAACAAGGACTGAAAAGGGCAGATTAGTGCCAAGAGTGCTGGACAAACTACAAAACTTAGGGTGACAGACACTCACCAGCAGCCTGACACTGAGCAACCGTTTGTGCTCATTTGCAATATGACATTTGTGTCCCTGTCTTGTGTGTCCAGCTGCAGCTGACCCAGACGTCACGCAAGTCTCTGTCAAACATCTCTCTCTGAGAACTGGCAGGGACCTGCTGTCTTAGCTGGAGAGTGTCACTTCTGACACACTTACTATGGAGATGGCAAAAGTCATTTTAAATTACGTGGAAAGAGTCTTCAGCAAAGATGGGTTTATCCAAACCCCATGTCCCCCACAGTGATAAAAGGACAGCTCTGGGACCTTGAAAGTCTGTGCAGCAGTCTTTTTTAGGAGCCCCGCAGCACATCAGTACAGAGATTATGGAAGGAAAGAGGAGAGAGAGGAAATAATGTAGAGGAAAGACTGATGTCCACCATAACACTCAGCCAGTGCGGGACATTATGATTTGGAATCAGCCCATTTAAAAGACGATCAGATAGTGCTGATGAGGAGCTTATTCTGACACTGATGTCATTTCTCTGACAGTCGGTATGAAGAGCTGTGGACTGGAATGTCGACAGGAAGCTCACTTTTATTAACTCTGTTAATAAAAGTCTGTTTGGACGGACGAAAAAAAAAATCCAACATAAGATCACAGCACGTGTCATGTAAATGAGCTGAACTACTGAAGTGAGGCTTAATCATGTGAGGTGAGAGCAGCTGACCTGTACAACTGCAACCATCAATCAACATGAGCTAACATCACTCTTCCCTCAAGTCATTTAGCGCTTTCTGCCGAAATTGGAAAGAAAGTATTTCAATTTATAACTTGAACCTGCTGAAAGAGAGGGATTCAATTACACCTCTGTACTCAGAGATGGTGGCCGTCTAAAGGGCAGTTTTACCGAATATTTCTTTTCCGGGGCTCATACACATTTTAAGAATTGGACTTCCATGACTCATACATTAATTTTCATGACTGATCACTCTGTGAGCTCTTTTTATAACAGTAAAAAGTTTGGTTGCTCATTTTTATTTAAATGATTGAAAGGGTATGTCTGAGGCAACATTTATCCGAGAACGGTCCTACTGAAAATGGAAAAGTTCTTTCGTACGTAGAAAAAAAAAAAAAAATGTCCGTTGATATGATAATATTGTAAAAATAATCCTTGTGTACACAAATCCACATAAACAAAAAACAATTTTGTTCAATCATTGAGGGTGAACTCTCATTTACAACGATGTTGAGCAGATAAAAATAATGAAATGCAAGATTAACAAGTAATAACAGTAATATATATATATATATATATATATATATAATATATATAATATACACACACACACACACACATATATATATATATATATGTGTGTGTGTGTATTGATAGATCGTTGTAAATGAGAGTTCACCCTCAATGATTGACCAAAATTGTTTTTTGTTTACGTGGATTTGTTTTTTTCTTTTTTGTTATAAATCTATCAATTTCTTGTAATTTGTGGAACTACTTGTGGAAGGCTTTTAAAAGCAGCACAAGAAATGTTATGACCAGGTTTCAAAGGGGTAAAAAAAAAACAAACAAAAAAAAACCCAGCAAAGGTCACATTTAAAACTAATATTAATCAGACACATTTTTTTTTTTTTTCAGTTTTTTCTTCAAATACCTTTTGGAATTTCATTCTTTCCAGGCTGAAAAAAGGCAGATTTTTAAATTCAAAGTACAAACCCTGTCTTTGCTCTCTATTTTATTCCAGGAGGATTGTGTTTTGTTTTGTTTTGTTTTGTTTTGTTTTTTTTTTTGCTGCTTCTGCTTTGGTGAATCGCTACTTGTTCTGCTGCATCCAAACTGCTATTGTGCGGAGCGTTTTGGAGCCTTTATGTCCTGGTGGGCTCATTCTCTCTTTTCTCCCTCAGCTCAAAGGAGAACACACACACAACAAGCAGCGACTCCCACAGAGTCAAATAAAAGGCGATACTTTTATCACTCCTTTTCACATCTCTCTCCCTCCTGTCTGTTTGTATTTTCTGTGTGTGTTCTGTACTGCAGGAGACACCAGTGGAGATGTCTTACATGTTAAGAAAACGGTTCTGAGATGTGAGGTGGAAAAAAAGAAGAAAGGGATGAAAAGAGAGGAAATGTGATGAAGGAAGGTGCATTGCGGATCAAAGACGTGGGGAAAGGACTGAGGGAAGAAGGGAAAGCAGGTGGTGGGGGTGAAGTGATGGAGCAAGGGAGGGGAGGGGGGCAGCATGCTGCGGATGTTGATGTCCATATGGCCTCAGAGACATGCGGCATATGTGCCACGCCAGCCGGCCCCACGCCTGCATCTGCCAGGGCCCGCAGAGGCTGGACACGATCCTGGCAGGGTCAGTGGTGGCACACGGGCCTGGACATGGCCGATCATGTCCGCTGATGATCAGAGGTAGAGGAGGGAAGCTGACCCGACAGAGCAGGCTCCGAGCACACTGTCATGTTGTTTAATGCTCCTCTGGATGCATAATAAAAGGGACATATGGATGCACCCGACCTCATCTGGTTAGATATCACACACAGTGAGAATGCGTGGAAAGTTTAGCAGAGAGGAGGTAAAAAAAACAAACAATTAAAAAGATATCAGGTGCATATTTGTGTGATGCAATACACACACACACCAGGCTGACAATTTGAATCAGTTTTTTCAAGTGGTGCCTCTCTCCTTATTGCATATGCATTTGAAGATAAAAGAAGGCAGAATGACGATTTCTATATCAATTTAATCTGTGTGTGCTAAGTACAGAGCTGCAGTCAGGATGTGGTTAGCCTCGCTTAGCATAAAGACTGGAAGCTGGATGAAGCAGCTAGCCTGGCAAACATGTTCTCATCCCAAAATGTTATTCGTTGCCGCTTTGCAGTGGACTTCCATGTCTAAGCTCTAGGTATCCTTCTGCATGTGCTATTTCAGAATGGTGCTACTGTGATGTCATTGTGGAGTTATACTGCATGCGGTTATGTTTAGATAACACAGGTGCACGGCAAACAATGTCAGAATGTCAACAAAAGCACATTCTGGTACAGATGGTTCGGATTAGGCAAAAGAGGCACATGACAAGGTGTAGAGAAAACCCCACATCGCATTCAAATGGAAAGCAAACACTGGACTCTTGCATGAAAGTCCTTGGCTGTTGGACCCATTTCATCTGCCCTGTAGGGATCTTTGTGCTCCTTATATTGTGTCCTTCTATCTGCTTTTGTCTGGCTGCATTCTCAGTTGATGCCCTCCAGCGGTGTATCATGCAGACGTGAAAGGTGGCGTTTGGCATCGGGATCTTATGCCAAAAGCACTGCAAAAGCGGCAGTATTTGACAACTTTGGAATGAGAACAGGTCGGCCTAGCTCTGTCCAAAGTTGTCTTCTTTTAAATTTATATTAGAGCCAGGCGTCCGGTGGCTTCGTGGATTAAGCAGGCACCCCATGAATAATGGCACTGTCCATGCCGCAGTGGTCGTGGATTAAAGTCCAGCTCACAGCCCTTTGCTGCATGTCATCCCCTCTCTCTCCCCCTTTCACACTGCTAATCTGTCCTATCTAATAAAGGCAAAAATGCCCAAAAAAATAATCTTTAAAAATTTACATTAGAGCCTAACATTTTTTTGGGAATCCTTTGGGTCAAAGGGATTCATGTGGGAGTCAATTTCACTAGTAGTTATGTGACTGTGACATGACAGGAAAACACAAAAAAAAAGTCACTGAGTGGGCAGGGAGGGAATCACTATATGAATATTGAGTAAGCATTGTAAAGTAAGCAGCTTTTAGTGTGTCTTCACAGAGTATAGAAAATATTTACCTGTAAGTATTAGGATACATGATGTGAGTCCCTGTATTTGTATTTCTATTTCCAGCTAGTTGCAGCAACTCTGGTACCATTAGCTGCTGGCTCCAGCTGTCAGCTCAGCCCCCTTCTGGGTTGAAAGCCATGTGCAGGCAATCCCAGGTCTGATTCTGAATCATAGATATACTCTGAACGATGCATACAGATTCTTTAAGGTTGACGGACCTTCATCATAATGGTAATCATAAGTCATGATGATTAAGGCTGTGGAACAACTCTCTTTATAAAACAGTTGGAAAGGCAACATGACACTTACACTGGATTCAGATTGGATGCAGAAGCAGCATGTGAGCGTTGCCGAACTTGTTTTGATAATTATACTGATTTTAACGTCTGTTTTACTCAAAATTCCCTGCTTCCATTTCAAAATAAAAGCCCTCTGGCAATGTCTCTGTTGACATAATCCTATCAGTTGTTGACACAAGGCATTTTGTTTTGAAACATTTGCAGAACCTGTGGTGACAAACACGCTGCAGTATGATGAGGCTGCCGGCATGCATTGCTCATGCAGCCAGTACAACACTGGCTTTATTCTTTATCGATCCATCCATCCACCCTGACATCCCTCTTACACGGCTCAAGTATTACTCACTTACTTCCTTCTTTGCCCCAGTTCTAATTACTTTAGCCACTTGGGGTGCTGTCACTTTAACATTCTGTAAAAAAGTACAGAAAAAAAACAAAAACACTACCGCTATTCTGTAACAATATTTTTATATTTCTTATATATTTCTCATATATGTTTATGTGTATGTACTTACAAGTCTTACCTTCTGAACTGATATCAGTGTTTGGCTCCTTTCTTCAGGAAGCCTGTAAGCACATTTACACCAAGATAGAGAAGCAAAGATATTGTGGAGGAGAAGGAAAGAAGGGCACTAAGAGGTTTTAAGAAAAAAAAAAAAAGACTGAAAGGGAACACTGTGCATGACCAGAAATGTAAAAGCAACAGTTTAAGACTTCAGGACAAGTTCTGTGGTGGAGTTATTTTTTGTTCTAGCACATAACTTTATTTGAGACTTCGTCAAGTATTATTTGAATACAAATTTCATTTGAGAATTTATGGAAATCACAACATAAAGAGGTACTGAGATAACTCTGGGTCACCTTGTTCCCTTTCTCATTCTTTAGGATAAATGTCCCAACCTTGAAAACAAAGGTTCCATTTCACTGTGTGCATCCCTAGTTGCTCAGTAGTTTCCACACATTCTGTTTTTCAGTTGTGTTTTTGTGAAACTCAGAGAGATGCAGAGCTGTGCATGGTGGTGCTCTCCAAGGTGCTGATCATGCTGCTGGGAGCAGCTGGGGAGATGTCCATGGTGCTGTCTGTCATCTCTGCCTACAGCAGGGGACGGCTTCTGTTACTGTGAACTTCTTGATTTAAAGGGAACCTATTATGCTTTGGGGGGTTATTCCTTTTCCTTATTGTTTTGTGCTTGTTCAAGGTCTCCTAAGTAACAAAGCTCAAAGTCCAAGCCAAAGGAGACCCCCCCTCAGAAGACACTGTTCCTACGCTGCCTGAAACAGCTAGTTTCAGTTTCAGTGCTTACATCTGTAACCTGGTGATATCACAGTGTAATGAAATAGTAAAAAAAAAAAAAAAAAAAAAAATGTGCATAGAGTGAGCCAGCTGACCAAGCAGAGCAGACTGGGTTTCTCGGGAGGCGGGACATAAGCTCAAACAGACTGTTTCAGACAGAGGTGCTGCAGCAGAGGGCAGTATGAGACACATGATGTTTTTTGAGCATTAAAACATGTAAATCTATTCTATAAGACCCCCGAAATACATCTCTGATCCTGATAATGAGCACAATAAGGCTTCTTAAATCATTGCCTTCACATTTTTCCCAAAATGACTTGAAACTTGACTTGGACTTGAGCCTTTTGCTTGAAAAGACTTGATACCTTCCACCAAGAAACAAAAACCACAAGTCAAAGTGTTATGAAGAGTTATTTTATTTGTTTTTTTTTTCAGCCTGACCACAGTGCAGACAGAGACATGGAAACAACAGTTAAATTACAATATAAAGTTATCTACTGAAAAAAATAAGAATTGACTTAATCTCTCTGGTTTCTGGAGGGGGAACAGGGGC
Source organism: Plectropomus leopardus (assembly GCF_008729295.1). NCBI lineage: Eukaryota > Metazoa > Chordata > Actinopteri > Perciformes > Serranidae > Plectropomus > Plectropomus leopardus. Next base: position 3,943,451 of record NC_056471.1, on the reverse strand, counting down.
TTGGCTGGATTCTAAGTTCTGAGGGAACTACAAGTCTGGAGTCTTCAGGGCAGTTTGTGTGTGTGTGTGTGTGTGTGTGTGTGTGTGTGTGTGTGTGTTACAGGGTTTCTTTATGGGGCAATAGATCTGGAGGAGGAATGGGGTTGAGAGTTCTTTTGGCAGGTTTCCAGAAGGACGGAGGATCGCAGAGCCTGGGACAGGAGGAGCTGATGGAGCTGAGGGCAAACAGGTAGGGCTGGAGGAGAACTGGTGACAAGATTCTAGGGATCTGCACAAGGAGAATATTGGTTAGAATGAAACCAACAAAACAGGAGCAGAAGAACAAAAGGAGAGGCTGACAGTGTTCCACTGAAGGGTAACAGAAGATCTGGAGAGAGGAGGAATGAGTCGCTGCTTTTATCCTGCAGCAGTGGAGGTGACTGCATGATCAGCAGCAGGTGAGTGATGAACTGCAGGTGTGTGAATGATCAGCGTGCCAAACTCCACGACTCCACCCAGCTCCAGACAAACAATACACACACACACACACACACACTCACAACCATGCAGACAGGGTAGGGACAGACAATTGACATGCACACCTACATGAGGGAGAGGGAAAAAAAACAGGAAAAAGGTGGAAGAGGGTGGAAGAAAGCAGTGAGACCTAAATATATGATATATTTACAATATTTTCACCGCTTTACCTTTCCATAATACTTACAGGGATTTGATATAAATATATGTCGTGCACTTAAATTGATTATTTTGAACATTTTTGGACATTTAAGATTGTAAATTATTTAGAGAAAGCTTGAGACATTAGGAAGGGAGCATAGTTTATTTGTCTATTTTATTTTTATTTATTTTTGTAATTTTTTTAATATGTTGTTCAGGTGTAATTGTGATTTATTTTTTTAGTTGTATAGGTGTCACACAATCCCATGGGGGATGCATGACACTAAAATAAAGTAATTCATTCATTCATTCTATATCTTGACATATTACATTTACGACTGCAGTTCGAATTAGTAGACAGTTTTCTTCTCCCTCACTTTGTTTTAATCATATTCTCTTTTTTCCCCCTACGTAGATATATAATGCATTTAGCTTAACTAAGCAATGATGCAATAGAAACATAAAATATGTGGTTTTATTTACCAGAGATACAGCAGATGTTAATAGCATTTTTATATATAATATTTCTGTGTGTGTGTGTGTGTGTGTGTGTGTGTGTTTGTCGCGTGTCTGTGTCACATTCTCTTCACACTGACTGACATGCTATATTCTCCTTATCAAAGCGCTGCATACACACAGCCCTCCTCACCACAAAAAGAACAGATTAGTGAACTCTAATGAGAATTTATGAGAAAGGGTTAATCTCCCTCGCACCCTCACATGCGCTGCCTCCGCTTCTCTGGAAAAAAAAGAAAAAAGCCACAGATGCTATCTTAGCGTTCTGAACCATTTTCCTTTTTAATAACTTGGCAATTCATTTCAGCCTATTTGAAAGGGGAGAGAGACAGAGAGAAAGGGAAATGTATCTCAGGGAAAGTGGCAAGTTTTTTAGCTCAGCCTGCCTATCATTGTTTAATTGTGTCAGCAAAGTGGAACAGTGTGCCAATGTGACCTTCCACTGCTTCCAGTCACTCCTACTTTTGGAAAATGAGCCTGGATTCACTGGCTGGGTGGTACAAGCTGCAAACTTTTTTAGCACCTACTGAAACAGCGGGTTTTATCTAGAACAAGCTTTTAAACCCTCAAACTGACACCCCCTAAACTTGCAGACATGTGATGGCATGATGTTAGAGCTGCCGATTGCCTATTCTTTGCCCGATTATTCAACTGCAAAATGAGAAAGTTTGAGACATGACCGCAATGTGGGATACAGTTAAATAGCTGGCCTTTTTTTAATTTTAAAGCTAAACAGTGCACTGAATATGTTTTCTCAACATGTGAGGTGAGAAATTGCAACACGTTCTAATTCCAAACTCCTCACATGGTGCCGCTCTGTCAGGACCTTCTACATCCACCTGTGACGTTTTGGGTATCCTTCTACGTCAGCTGTTTACACAATGGAATGTTGTTACCATGTCAACAAATGCACATTTGGTGGGATGAAGCAGCGCAGTTAGGTTAAGGCAAAAGAGGCACATGGTAAGGTGTAGAAAAAACACACACACAGGAAGTGAACTCCCGCACAAAAATCGGTGGTTGTAGGACCCATCCATCTCTCCACCTGCCCACGCTATAAGCACACTCACACTCCTTATATTATGTGGTTATCTGCAGCATTATTACCTGACGCTGTCCTTCAGCATTTCATGCGTACAAGACCGGTTACTAACCGTCCACGTTCTCATCTAAGGCCATCTATGCGCATTACATGTGGATATGGAAGGTGGCTTTTGGTGTCATACTGGTACCCCGACCGAGTATTTTTACGTTAAAATATACAACATTCTTCGTCTAAGTGGGGATTGTACGTGGCTCTCACATCAGACATCACAGCAAACATGGAGAAGGATTAGCCAAAATTAGCTATTCATGTTTTCACATGTGGACGGTGGTGTCGTGGTTAGCATCTGTCGCCTCACAGTGAGAGGGTTCCTGTTTGAATCCAGGTTGGAACGAGGTTTGGACTGTGGGCGAGGGCCCTTCTGTGCAGAGTTTCTGTTTGACGCTTATGAATGTTTACAATCTATGTATGATTTGACCATACTGATTATCCATTTGTACTGCAAATTTACTTGTTATTTATTCTCTACACACAACATCTATTCCATGTCTGTCTGTCCATGGAGAAAACTCCTCCTCTGTTACACTTCCATTTTTTATCCTTTAAGATTTTTTTACGGGAGGGAGTGTGGGGGACAGAGGACAGAGGGAGTCATATGCTGTACAGATTGTAAACTCTCTTGAGGCCAATTTGGGATTTTTGATTTGAGGCTCCGTGAAAATAAAATTGACTTGACTTCAGTAATGCAGATCATAAATTGCATTGTCACTCTTGTTTTCGATTACCATCAGATGGAGAAGATAAATCCAGCAGAGTTCAGGTAGCTGGAAACCCACTGTGTCCATTTTTAACTGTCCCTGCATGTTACAGAAATGATCGTTTGAGACGCTGAAGGCACACCTGCAGACACACTATCACACTGCATATTAGGATTATGTCTACAGGTCTTCTAATAACCAGGTTTCTCATATCCTATGACAAACTCAAAACTTGGAAACCAATGTAAACATGTGGATACTGGATATTATGCATATGCACAGTTTGTGAAAGTGTCACTAAGTGATGTGTTCGTGTGTAAATTTCATGCATTTTTTATCAGGTAAATCCTGCTAGCAGCACAGAGAGAAGACAGGCAGGGACAGGGACGGGTTCTCAAATAAGATACAATGTCACAGTAATGAAATATGCCGGGTCACTGGCTGATATTACAGAGTTTTGGGCATGGTTTAGATGTTAATGCCTAAGGTAAGGTGTCTCTCTCCCCAGACGAAAATGTTTGTGTTGTATGTTTTTGCAAACCATGACATGTACTGTTCAAGACAACACATGGTGATCCTATGCAGCATTTCCACCAGTAGTTTTTTACTGGACCTGGTTGTTTTATTAGCACATTTAAGCCCGTTCTATTCTGAACTTGTCAAACACTGCCACTTAGTCAGTGGTTTTGGCATAAGATACTGATGAATACATATATTGAGCTAATAACATGTAAATGTGAATAAATACAGTAACAGACTATCATGTGAATAGTATGTGGATATTTAAATTATGACATGGATAATGTGCTGAATACAGGGGATCAATGCATAAATTGGTAAAATACTAAATAAAGTATTTTCTTTTTAAGAGAAAAAAACGAAAATAAAAAAAAAATGTGTAAGTGATAATAAAATACAGTCTACAATGATACAGAGAATGAACTGCCTGCCTCGGAGCTGCAGGTCTAGCATGAATGTGTGGCTCAGTAAACTGACACTCAGACATCTCTGCAGGATTTCCTGGTGAACCAGTGTAATCTCTGGCCTGTGTTGTTGTGCTGGAGGTAGATAACACTGATGTCAGGCCCAAATCTCTCTTTGCTGTCACACAACTGTGTGTTCTGAGGATAAAAGGCAGCAGCAGCATCCAGCTGATAGCAGGTTCCCAACAAAAGCACAGCATGCTGCACATGACTCTGAAACAGGAGCGGAGGGAACAGTGATGTGGCAATTAGCTAACCCAGCATTTAAAAATAAACTCACAACTGAGATATCAGTTTATTAGCTTTACACTCAGCAGCGTGCTACACCTTTTGGGCCTTCGGAACAGCATGAATTCATCTGAGCATGGATACAAGGAATGTTGTGAACAAACTGTATCAATGCAGGTTGAATTGCAGTTGCTTAAAAGTCTAACTGTGAGTATACCTTTCCTCTAAATCCCAAAAATGCCCGTTCTCATTCCGAACTAGTCAAAAAGTGCCACTCTTTTAGACACTGCATGGAGACTACAAATTTATACAACCCATTCTCACTGCAAACTGCTCTGTCAATGTTTTTGATGTATGAGCATGACGCCAAAAGCCGTCTTTCCACATTCAACCGGGAAATGGCTGGATGGCATCAGATGAGAATGTGCTCAGATAGATCTGGTGGATGAAATGTGCATCAGCGAAGTCACTTGAGAACGTGGCTGGATGTAACTGGTCGCATGCGCATGAAACCCTGAAGGACAGCGTCAGGTAAAGATGCTGACATTAACAGTGTAATCTTAGGGGCGTGAGTGTACTTATGCGGGCAGGCAGACAGATGGGGAGGTGGCTGGATCCCACAAACACCTGACTTTTGTGAGTCCAGAGTTCACTTTCAGTGTGGATGTGAGGGTTTTTTGTTTGTTTGTTTGTTTTTTCTACACCTTACCATGTGCCTAAATCTAACCATTGACTTTGTTGCCTAATTCTAACCATCATGAAGGTCCCATTGTTACCATATGCTGTTGTTTACACATTAGCTGCATCATCCAACCATGTGCGTAAACAGCTGACACAGAGGGATACCCACAATTTCACAAGTACATGGCTAACATTACTTACAAATTGGAATAATGTTTTAAAGAAAACATTTGAATTTAATGTTCAAAGAACGTTTTAAGGATGTTTATCCTTTCAAACAATGTTCTTTTAAGATGACATGACTTTTGAACTGCAACATTCTGAGGATGTTTTAGTGATGTTGAGAGGTGACAGATCATAGATTGTTCTGTAATAAAACATTTCCACAATGTGACATAAGAACAAAGGAAGAATGTTTTTGAAGCAACATTCAGAAAATGTTATTGAGGACTGAGATTCTAGACTCTTTTTTTTTGATGAAAATTTAATGTGATGTGTTAACAATTTTTATTTTTTAAATAACATTTTTTTGATGTTTACAAAGAATGTTGCCCAGACTTTGAGAAAAAAAAACATTCTGGGAACACAAGAAAACCTGCCATTGAAAATGTTACTAAAACGTTCTCAGAACATTTTTAGAACCAAAAATTGCTGATTGGATATCGTTATGCATACCCCATGACAGTAAACTTAACTCATTTATCTCCTTTGCTTTTCATACTTACTCGTCATTACTTACATTATTTCTCCATACTCAAGGACATTGATTTGGTTTTAATTTTCCAGGAACTTCAACAGATAAACCATCACAAGCTGGTATGACTAGCTAAACCATCAAAAATTATGCAAAAACACACCTTAAACTGCTCTAATAAGCTGGCTAACCAGCGTTACCATCTTGAGGTGGTCAAGATGTTCTTTTCAGCAGGGCTGCCTCTTGTACGTCCCTCAACTTGTTGGAAGTACAGTACTAAATCACTGCAGTAGATAATTTTCAAGCTCTGGAAAATACAGACATGAACACATACACTCACAAAGAGACACACAGATCATGTCCAACAAATGTTTTTGCTGGTGTAACAACAAACTCACCACCCTGGTCTGAGATTGCCTTTTCCATGAAGTTGGTTTTTCATGATTTGCCTTACAAAGAGATCTGCTTCTCCATTTCTCTCCCCTGTTTATGCGGCTGTAACATTTACCAACAGCTCCATTTTCATTTGTGTGCCGTAGCTATCTGCCAACAACGGCTCTCCTCTCCAAACCTTGGAAGGCAGGGATGCAGCGAGTTGATAAGGCAGCCATTTCCTTATCAGGACCGATAAGAGATAAAAGTATGGACAGAGGATGGGCTGTTAATTAGACCATCAATTCAGTGGAGCTCTGCTTCAGTAACCACTAGCAACACGCGGGGGCGGAGCCTGCTGGACACCAGCTCTTTTCTATACACGTTAGCTCGTCCCGAGCTAGTGGTCAGCAGGCCACAATCATGACAGCGGGGGACAAGGACGGGCCAGGGACCACTGATAAGCAGCCGCAATCAGAGCGAACACACAAACAAGCACTCAGCGTTTACACACACACAAATTAGTGTCACTGGAATGATAATGGTTTTATTGAATGAGAGGGAGGAGCTGAGGAGGTGAGAGGCTGCAGTTTGAGCAGCATTCTTTTCTTCTTGACCACTTTTCCAGAAAACTGAAATGTCTCAAATATTGAATGAAAGTGTTGTTTTTTAACAATTTGAAACCTGAGCAAATCTGCTGGATTTCTTTCAAAAACATGGGAAGATGGCAATGAGCAACGAAGGAAGAAATTAGCAGTAAATTAGTAAAAAGTACAAGAAAATTACCTGGAAGTTAGAAACAAAACAAAACAAAACAAAAAAGACACACAAAACAAAATAATAATAATAATAATAATAATAATAAAATAATAATAATAATAATAATATAAAAATTTTAGATATATAATTATGAACATTTGAAGTATGGTTCTCTTGTAATTTCCCCTCGCTTTTTAAAAAGTAATTTTCTAAATCTAGTTATTCAGTTTGCGGGACATTTCTTGCGAAGTTGCTCATTTTTTTCCCATGTTTTTGAGTAATCAAACCAAATTGGTCAGGGTTTTAAAGGGTTGTATTTTTTGTTTGTTTTTTTTTTTTGGGGGGGGGGGGGGGGGGTTAATGTTTTTTAATGTTTTTGTTTCTTTTCTAAAAAAAAATAGTATTAGTGTCACTGCTGCAGGAATAATTTTACAACATGTACTTCTAATTTATTTTGGTTTATTTTATCTCTTTCCCACTTTAATGTTAAAAACAGAAAAAAAAAATGATGTAAGTATGCCATGCTGTAAAATGTACAGCGCTTTTAATGATGATAAAACATTAAATAAATAAAATATGGGATGTATATTGTGCATTGTTATATGGCCTGAAAATATTCCAAAATTATTTTAAAGCCATGTCGCCCAGCCCTGTTGTATTGTCATAGTTTTAAACTAAGTCAAACATGAATGTAAAAACTGTATGTTGGGTGTAGCTGAAATACTTATTTTAGGGATTTTAGGATAACAGGCAGCAAAGCGCCATAGACTGAAATCAAACCTGTGGCTGCTGCAGCAAGGACATAGCCTTTATACATGCAGGCACCTGCTCTTACAGGTGAGCTACTGGATGCCCAAAAATATTGACATTTTCAATAGGATTAAGTTATTTTCTGTGGTCCTCACAATATTTGTAAAGAGATGAATTGTACCTGTTTTATCACAGTGGTGAAACAACTCTTGCATTAAAATAGAAGTAAATGTGGAAGGAGTGACATGCCTCTGATTCATTAGTGAGATAAAACACTGCATTAACATTCATGATCCCTGCGGAGTACCGCCCCCTGGCTTTGCAATTTTAATGACAGAAAAAGTGGAAAGTCACAGAATAAACAAAGTGACAATGACCTTCAACATGAGGCATCCTTCACAAATAAATGATTCCATTTAAAATTTTAATTTATATTACAACTGCTTGAAATGATCTAATGTACAGTTCTGTAAAATTATTAATGACAAGCAAAATGGCTACACACAAATTAACACCTGTGGTTAATACTTAGCACTGTTTTATGTCTCAGGTAACTGATATGCCTTTGTTTCTAAAGATGACCTTGAATGCACCATGCAGCAGCGAGGGGATGAATTACGATCAGGGCTGGGGAATGCTAAATGCTAAATAAAGTATTGTGAGCTCACAAGGCCAATAAGTAAAGACTCTTGACTTTACCCAGACTGCATCCATGAAAACACCATTCTGCTTCCACAATATGAAAGGGAAAAAAAAGACAAGTTTGCAATTTCAGCTGAAAAGAACAAAAACAGAAATCCAACCTTTGTCATAATAAATAAATAAATAAATACATCGGCAAAGGGAGGTTAAGAGAAGGTCGCATCTAATAATGGAAAAATAAGAGAAGAGCCCTGAGGAACTATTTTCACAGTAAAAACTAAGGTGGCCCGCGAAGGACAAAAGCTCATTTCTGTGGAAGGTGATAACCAGGAATTTAAATCGTGCCGGCTGGACTGAGAATTTTCTCAGAGACAAAGGGACGATAGTTCCTTAGTTTTGATAACACTGTACTCATCAAAGTATCCCTCCACTTCTGCACATTCTCTCATCACAGACACAGACCTCTGGAATTGAATGTCAGTTTTCTATGCAGGCATATAGAACTATACACATGATTCATCCATCATCACGTATGAGCCTGTGGAACTCCAATTCAGCCACTCTATGAGGTTCAGCAGGTCAGGATTTGGAGGGTTATTCTACATTTTTTTTCTGTTGGTGCTTTGATTCCTAAAATTGTGTCTATTTTCAGATATAGAAAGTTAATATCTATGAGGAAGAGAAATGCATTTGTTAGCACTTCCAAATCCATAGTTTGTTTGTTTTTTTCACAAATGCATATACTCTCCACATAGCTTGGATGTAATTGTCAAAGAGGATTCAAAAAATTAAATCCTCAAAGTCTGAGGCCATGGTTCTTTGCCAGAAAACAGTGGATTTGCTCCCTCTGGGTAAAGAGAGGTTACTGCCTCGAGCAAAGGAGTTCAAGTATTGTGTAGTCTTGTTTACAAGTTAGAGTAAAATTCTCTTGTTTCTCTATAGAAATGAGATAACAATTGTTCAATCAACCATAATGTCATCGTGATATTGTGTATATGCATGCATCCCAATCCATACTGAACTCACTTGATAGTTTTCCACAAAGTTCGTTTTATTACTGGCAATGTTTTTAGAACTCACCACTGCGAGCTTTGTCAGTATGTGTGCTGGTCTTCTCTCAGTGAAAGAAGGGAGAAACACTGCCTCCTTTTTGTTCATAAAGCATTACTCAGACAGTTCCCCCCTACCTAACCTCTCTTTTCAAAATTAAATCCTCCTCTCGTCATACACTCTTACAGGAATTTTTATCCCTTGAAACTCCTTAGATCAGTACTGTGCTTGGTAAATTAGCTTTTAGTTTTTTTACACCAAAAAAATGGATCAAGTTACAAGAGGTATTCAAATTAGATAGGTACATGTCTGAAAATAAATTCAAGTGTATGCTAGATAATTGTACAGTGCTCCTGTTTTGGTGAATTCACAGACATGTTCATTATTTATTGATATTGCTCATCTTAACTGCCTTTTCTTTTGTTGTCTTGTTATGCATTTCTTTACTGGTTGCAGATTTGTTTGCTATTTAATCTTGCTATTATATGTTGTATATCCCGTTGGCTCACTGAATGTGAATAAAAGGTATTGCTGTAAAAGAGCTTAATGCTCAGTCAATTTTGCACCTGACAGAATGACCTATGGCATCTATCAGAATGACCGCGGCCACATTTCACTACGTTTATACAGGAAGCCGTCCAGGATGCAGTCCACTTTGATATTTGTAACTGAAAGAATAACCTACACCACCTGACAAAATCACCTAAGCCTCATTTCACTACATCTATGAAGAAAGTAAGCCATTCTGATATGTATTTATCCCTGACAAACTGACCAACTCATCAATGAACTCTTTTTAGACAGGTAGTAGGCCATTCTAAACGTGTTGCCTTGACTGAAAAATAAAAAGCAGGAAGAGGCCCATAGATCATCCTCTTGTTTCTCTTATTCCTCTTTCAAGACCTCCTACTCCAACATATTGCCTCTGCAGGCAAGCCCAGAGATTAGTTCTGAGTCACACTGACCATGCTCAAGGCCAGCATTCAGCCAATTTTCAAGAAAAAAGAAAAGAAACTCTGAGTTCAACCATATCTGGTAAACACTGCCACCATCACTCCAACAACGTGCCGCTGAGAATGGCAGAGGATGCCTGAGGGCTTCATGGAGTAAAGAATCTGCTGCCTCTTCCCCCCAGCTGCCCTCACCCCTGGGTTTAAAAAAACACTGATGAAACTTTACATTTCTCCATGATAGTGGGATTCATGCCATGAATTACTCAGCATCAAATAATAAGTAGGATCTCCCATCAAAGCAGAAAAAATATTGAATTGCTTCACCTTTCCCTTGTGCTTCAAAAAGTCTCAGTTGCTGAACGGCGTGTTAATTAAATTTAATTGGTCCATTCAGAGTTTCCATCCACTTACATCTATCTCAAATTAAATTATGTAATTTATTTTTATTTTATAAAACTTAACTAACTGAAGTTGACCACTGAAGTTGCGAGGCAGCATTCTCCGTCTTTTGTGCCAACTCCTGTGTTTACGGTGGATATTTTTGGAGCCTTTTGAAGCTCATTAATAATCGTTATAATTATTTTGGAATTAATTAATGCATTTATGCATCAGACATATGTTGAATGCCTGACCTGATAATTTGGCAATATGCTGCACCGGGTATTTTTTAAGGAAGTGACACAAATTACAAAGTTGTAACAGTGATGAACCAATCAACAGCAGTCTGTTAGCTGTTAGTTCACTTTACTGACTGATGTTGGATTTGAATTTTAGAGGTAAGTTGTGGGCTAAGCTAAGTTTTTACATTATTTACAACATTTATCATCTTATCAAAACATACAGATTTCATATTTTTTCAACAAGCAGACAATCTACCCTTCTAGTCTTTCCAAAGTAAAACAGGATTTGTTTTTTGTTTTTTTGTATTGGACATCATGTATAGAGTAATTAGTCACAGCTTGTCCAATGGATTAGTTTGTTGATGAATGTCCAACAAGTTCTCATTGTAAGTTGTCACATCACCACTTTAACAGTGGAGTTTTACTTCTAAATATTATGCTCTAGGTATCGTCCTGCATCTGCTGTTGACATTCTAGGATGCCGCAATCATGCTAGGATGTCAAAAAAAAAACAAACAAAAAAACAAATGATTAGGTTTAGAACAAATCATCATGGTTTGGCTCTACATGCATATGGGAAGTGTACACCAGGCTCCCCGGTGAAAGTGCAGGCTTTGTTACACCCATCTGTCACCCCTCTGAATCTTCTAATTGTTGTCAACAACGTTTCAACCTGACATCGTCCAGTGTCATATCATATGGTCGTGCAAGGATCCGTCCCACTGTCATATCAACTGACACTGTCTGTCCACGTGTTATTCTGCCACACCAAGTGCCAACCAGCAGTATATCACACACCATGAATGGTTCCGTCCAACTTACAAACAAACGGCACCTGCCAGTGTATCATTCCGCTGCAAAAGGTGGTTTTTTATGGCAGTCTTATGCCAAAATCATTGACAAACTGGTGGTATTTGATGACTTGAGAGGAGGAGTGAGAACGGACTGGAATGTCATTCATCCTTCACCCAGGTGAGCTCTGATGTCAAAATAAAATATCTTTAAGTTTATGTGCTGATTTAAAAAAAAATACAAAATAAATATAAAAGGGGACATTTTTGAAAGGGATAAAAAACAGGTCCATTGCTTACCATTGCTATAACCTTATATGTATATATACTTTTAAATGTTTTTTGTGCCTAAACCTGACCGCATGTTAAACACAGCTTTAAAATTACAACTTAGAATTAAAATTGAAACATCAAAAACGGCAAATTTCAACATATCCACTACACATGAAACATACAAATATAGCATATCCATGGATTCCAGAAAGGTATAATGACACTTTTTTTCCTGGACTCAAGTCCAAGTGACAAAACATTATGTTGTGAATGAGGTAAATGTTTTTGTATAGTCAAACTATGTGTGTATACGTGTGCAGACATGTGCATTGAGTTGAGGGAAACTGCAGAATTGGTCTCTGGGGGTTTGTCTAGATATTTCAGTAATTAACCTGATGAGTACAGTATGATTACTATCAACAGGAATGAAGCCCAGTAACATCAAAATAAGTCCCTATTTGTATAATATACCTTATAGGGCACCATACTAGAGCACCATACTAAAATTAATTTAAAAATAGAAGGAACTTTTCATGCTACCAGTAATGCTAGGTCTCCTACTGAGTGGAATTCCAAAGAGAGGGCAGTGAGCGGGTGAATGCATCTGTTCTCTCACCTCCTGCCTGCCTCTGATGTAAGTTTGGTGAGCTGAGTTGAGGGAGGAAGCTTGGATTGGAATTAAACAATGCACTCTTGCAAAGAGGCCAGATCAGGGCACAGACAGATCAAATCTCAGGCGCTTTGGCTCGAGTATTTTTGGACTGCTGTGTCGAGAAAATCAAGAGAAACCAGAGAGGAATAAACCAGGATACAATATATTTTCAGTAAACTACATTTTGGTCAGATTCAGTACTGTGGGCTGAATGTTGTAACAAGTTCAAACAAAAAAATCAAAGGACCTGTGTGACAGGAGTGGGTCCATAATGTGCTGTATGTTAAATGTTTATCTGCAGACAGAAAATGATGAAAAGTTTAATGTGAAGTCTTCAATTTCAGCGATGAAAAATTTAAATATTGGTTGGGCTGGTGGGGGTCTTTGATGGACTGTTAATGTTGTTCAACATGGTGGCCAGATCACAAACTTTTTCATCAAACATCTAAACAGTACACTACATGTTATTTAGAAAACAATGAAGGCAAGAAAAAGGGAATGCAGTCACAAAGTGGATTCCCATTACAGATTTGCACAAAGCTTAAATGATATTTTTGAAATTTCAATAAAACACAATTGTGAGATTACTGCATTTTCACTGAGTGATATTATTCTACTGCTCTTGCAATGTTCAAAACAAGCACGTTTATTCATATTGCAGCTATCACATTAGCCTTCATTATTTCTAATCCAAGGTGACGTAGGTGTGTTATGTGAGTGATAATAGAAAGGCAAGCCCCTTGTGGATTCAAAACTTCAGGAGGATCTGCTCAACTTCTGAAGAGTTATGTGATGCAATATCACCTCTTGTAGTTTGTGCTGCATCATGAGCCAGTTCCTACAGACAAGAACATACAGTAACCACCACCAAAAAAGTTTCCACTTTAGTTTTGAGAAATAGTCTTTATCAAATTGTCTGAAATACCACCTCATGCGAGTGTAAAAACCCTTTTTTGTGATAAATGGTTGTTTTTTCTAAATTGACAGGTTGCCGTTAGACATACTTTATATTAGCAATGTCATTTCATGCAATTTGAGGGATAATGGAAACCTGCCATGTTGTGAAATACTTCTTTAATTATATTAAAGTTGTTTTCAATATTTTACAGTATTTTTTTTTTTAAGTACAGTGGGCACCCCATGTACAGAGGCTGTGACTGTGGGTTTGTTTGCAGCCTCAGCCCTCTTCCTGCATGTCATCCCCACCCATTCATGTTTAAGCTGTCCTATCAAATAATAATAAAGACAAGAATTCTCCCAACCACCCCCAATTTACAGTTTTTTGTTTTGTACATCTTTTGGAAAAAAAAATGCATGTAATTGACAATAATGTGGAACAAAGCACATAGTAAGAGCACACTTGACATGAAAACCTATCAGCATACTAATGGTCCAACACATTCAGCTGCACACACACATGCACACACACACACACACACACACACACACACACTGCCGACTGTACTGTAAACCGGGTCACGCTCCTCAAAGCTCAGCATGAAAGGGAGCGTTTGACAAGCGGTATTAGCCCTCCCTTTGTGGATGATGGTGAGGCTAAGAAGGATGGATTCAAATCACTGCCATGCCCCCCTCCCCCAACAGTGTTATCAGCCCTCCAGTGTCCCCTCCTCATCCTGTCTCTTCTCCAATTTGGCCGTCAACTTTCTCTACTTCTCTCTGGTTTGTCTCGGCCGTGTCACAGCTTCAGATTTCACACTGTGATTTGTGTGCGTGAGCGTGTGTGTGTGTGTGTGTGTGTGTGTGTGTGTATGTTTTTTAGCATCCATCCTGTCAGAAGCAAAATCAATGCTGTAAAAGTGGCAAGTGGCACCACAGGTTTCTTACACCTCTCTGTGGTGTTTTTACATCACTGAAGCCACAAGGACAGTCAAAGGCATTGTGGATTTGAAAGCACCACGCAATGTTGCTGACGTTCTAATCTCCCTCCGTCTTCCCTCGTGTGTGATTGCCGTGTTTGTGCTGCCCGGCTCTCTCCTGCTGGCATTGGAGAGACAACTTTGATTCAGCAGGTTATTTCCATGAATTCAAGCGAACACTGCTCTCTGTTCCGTCCTGACTCTGATTGTTTTGAAGGTTGCTTTGTCTTTGACTGCGTGGCTTAAGAACTTGGCTTTGAACCCTGTTTCCAGAGGAGATTTTCAATGCGCTGAATGGATTACACTGCTTTTTGTTCCGAACATTAAAGGCTGCAGTGCAACAGATAAAGATTGCGAGCTACTTCAGCAGCTGCTGCTGAGAAACTGTTCACACACTTGGACTAAATGGGGTCATTTCAAAATAATAAAATACAAAATCTCGGTAGATATTAACCATTTAAAAGTAAAAAAATATATATAATCCAGTTTATTTTCCTTAGTAAAGGCACATTTTCATGTGTAGGTGGAGACAAAAATAAGATCAATATCATTAATGGCAGTAGGTGCTAGCCAACTGACCTTTCTTCTTTTTGCATTGATGCCACTGTCACAATGAATGTACCACTGAACTTTCAAACTTTAAAACCTTACATGGAAAACAAAATGAATTGACAAATATTCATAGTGAACTGCAAAATTTTGATTCAACTGATATAATTCTGTGTTGGGCACAGCCTTACATTTAACACATTTTCATTCATTCAAGATTTAGAGACTCAAAATGTGCTCTACAGTTAAGCACAACGTTCTACAAAATATTGTGCCAACCCATCTTGTAGATGCTGAGATGTTTATACCTGAGTTTGACGTGCTGGTGGCACTAGAGAGAGACTCAAGATTACCAAAATCAGGAGGATTTGGAGGTTAATCCTCTCATCGCATATAATTCAGATTCAGACAACTTTATCCCAGAAAGCCAATTTTACGGTCCAGACCATAAACAAATGCACAGACACACACAAGCAGCTCTCGGCAGTAGAAGTATGTCAGAGAGATCAATACATGGGCCAAAGATGCAAACTGGCACCTCGTGTGGTCCCATGCATACTGAGAACCAGCCAGAATAAATAAGATAATATCTGTACTGCACTTTATAGCAACTCATCGTTTACTATGTGAGAAATTTGAGTCTTGACTGTGAGTGGTTAACCATTAACAAGTAACCACCAAGGATAACTTGACCGGTTAGACATGTGGCTCTTGGGGTGAAATGAGCTAATATATGTGACATCACGTAAAATGGGACACATAAGGCTTTACGTATTGCAGCTCGTCACCAAAAACTGTTACTGCCATTGTCATTCTGATTGCTTTTGGAAAATCACGGACATCATTTCATCCAGGTTCAGGGTGAAAGAACAATCCGGACTGTTACCAGCTCAAAGTTCAAAGCAGCATCTGTGATGATATGTCTAATTTACACATGTGTGAATGATCCATTAATGCTAAAAGGTACATGCCAAGTGTGGGTTCAAATGAGGACCCAAATGCAGAAAAAAATGGGCAACTAGGTGTAAACAAAAAGTGAGCTTTAATGCTGATGAAAATGTCAGAAAAACAAACAAGACGCCAAAACACCATGAACAAATGAAACAAATCAAAAACTAAACTGCAAGAGGAAAAGGCAAAAGGGACAAAAGGAGGCACACAGGTATATATACACAGGAAGCCAATCAGGAGAACGAAGCACAGCTGGAGGTGGTGAACACAGGGAAAAGCAAAACATTGATTGGCAAACAATCAAAGGTGTGGCAGGGAACACAAGGGTGGGGCAAAGAAGTCTAAAACAGAACAGGTGCGCAGAGAAGACCCTGGAAACAGGGAAGGACTAACAGGTGAGGACAATACAAACTAATAATGGGAACACCAAGGTGGGAAAACACACAAAGACAGGAGGTAAAACCACACGACACATGAGTGACACTACAAAATAAAACGGGAAACAGAACATAAATAACAAGGAAACATAACAGAAAACTCCAAAACACAGTCCACAGTGTAAACCTAAGATCATGACAGTACACAGATTTTGGAGCAATATATGCTGCCATTCAGAAGACGTCTCTTTCAGGAACATCACAATGAGACACATTCTGTACATGTTCCAATAGTGTGGCTTTGTAATTTAGGAGTGCAGGTACTACACTGACCTGCCCTCATTCCAGATCTGTCTCCACTTAAAAAGTTGTGGCATGTTATGAAGTGCAAAATACAGCAAAAGAGACCCCAGACTGTAAAGCAATTGAAGTCATTTATCAAGCAAGAATGGGGAAAAAAATTCACTTCAACAACTAGTGTCCTCAGTTCTTAAACACCCTCTGAGTGCTGTTAAAAGAAAAGCTGATGTCACACAGTGGTTAACATGCTCCTGTCACAACTTCTTTGTAACATGTTACAGGCATCAAATACAGAATGAGTGCATATTTACGAGGAAAACAAAGTTTATCAGCTTGAGAATTAAACATCTAGTCTTTTACTGTGTTCATTTGAATGTGGGTCAAAAAGGATTTACAAATAAATCATTGCATTCTGTTTTTTTTAGAGAGCGTCCCAGATTTTTGGGACTTGGGGTTGTATAGCGCGAGTAAAACGTGAGCTGTTGTGTGGCCTTTGTAAACAGCTGGATTGATTAAAATTAAAGCGCATCTGTTCCATCAGACGTGCGTCCTCGGCTCTTTGATGTGCCTCTCTGACTGAATTGCTGTTATTCAAACAACATAAAAACACTACAGACCACAAATTGGCAAGTCCAGTCAGGATGGATGGACTCCAGCTGGTCACATAATTACAATAACGTACAGTCAGGGCTCTGGTGGTTAAGTTTACAGTGCTTAACATGAATGACAATGGGCCTCATGCACAAAATGATATACAAACAAATTTTCTCTCTCTCTTTTTTTTTGCTGATATTCAGGCTTTGTTCTTATTTTGTTATTACCAGCTGATTTGGGGTATTTACCATTGTTTTTGTATTGTTGCTTTTATCCTTGAATAGAAAAACATCATGCTTTCACAGACCACAAATTGTTGTCCATCCTAAGGAAAAATAATTTTGAGAAACATTTCAGATAAATGCATGAACATATTTTAACCAAATTTATCTGATGTTTTAGAGTATAAATCATAACTAAGTTTTTAGTATGATGTGTGTACTTTTACTTGCAATACTTCAGAAAATTTTCCTGAAAATACATTTAGTTTATTTAAAGAGGTGCTACCTGTGCTAATTGTTGCCTTATGATCAAGTTGGATTCAGCAGATTTGGATGGTTAAGAAAATTTTGCGAATATGGAGTTGACTTCTCTTATATTTTCTCTTGCCAGAAAATAAGGAGAAAATATATAAGTATTTTAAGACAGTATTGCTGCATGGGCCCCTGTGTTCCTTGCTTGGCTGTGGAACTTTGTTGAGTATTGTACCATGTCTCCTTCCCCTCATTTCATCACATCTCTCCACAGCCAGCTATTTAATAAAGGCATAAAATGCAAGGAAATCCAGTCAGACATATATTTTTTTTCCTGTTCTGTCTTTTTATAAACAAATCAAGTCTACACTCTAAAATGAAAAACCTATTGCTTCCTGACAGAGCCACACATGCTTCTACCTTCTTTATTGCCAGAACTGCAGGAAGAAGCAATCACAACTTGAGTTAAAGGTGACAAAAAAAGAATATTGTCATTGGAAAGAGTGACATATTATATTTCCATCTTATTGTATTCTCACAGTAAAACACTCCAAAGAGTTATGTAAAATCCTTGGAAAGTGCTAAAAGACATGAAACTTGGACAAAAAAAAGTAGCTTTCGGTGGCAGTGTTGTGATCTCCTTGCCCCCGCTAACCTGGCGGTCATCCCATACAGCGACCCCCAAATGGGATGCTATCAGCTCTATGCAAAATATGCAATTAAATAACAAACATCCTGCTTTTGAATAGAAAATAGGACTAAAGAGGCAACAACAAGCTTTTCCTCCATCTGTCGCTGTTACCACCTCACCTCCTGTGTCTGTGTGTGTGGCCAAAGCACTCATTTGGATCAGAGAGCTGAATGTTTATTAGCTCATGTGCTAACACACACTCAACCTAAATTCTAATTGGTCCTTGGCTTGCTGCCAGTGAGCCACTGTTGTCTTTTTTTTTCTGCTCTCTGTTTTAGCATCTGAAAACAGAATATTTATAGTTCAGTGTTTCTCCTCCACTGTCTTTTAGACACTGGATGAGTCGTCATTCGGCTCATCATTCGGCTCAGCGAGTTGTCATTCGGCGTTGACTTGATATTTGGAACGGAGTCCTCACTGAGCTGTCACTAGCAGCCAGATGCTACCTGCAGCAGCTCTGTTACTTCAGATTATATTTCAGAGGGACAGAAAAAAGTTTCATGTAAAATGAATCATTTTTACTGCTTTGATTCCAACACAGTGCCCCAGCTGTCAGGTGACCTACTCATACTGTATGAAGACTGTGAAATACTGGAGTGCTTTGAGCCATCATCCTTTCGAATTATCTCACTTTTGCACGGAAAATACATAACATGCTCTCATCTCAGTTCGTCACATGGTGCCACTGAGTCAGTGACCTTCTGCGTCAATTTATGATGTTTTAGGTATCTTTCTGTGTCAGTTGTTTACACTCCAAGATGCCATTACCATGATGTAAACAAATGCACATGGTGGGATGACACAGCACGGTCCTTATGTTTACACAATATGAGCACATGGCAACATGTGGACCATCACAATGATTAGTATTAGGCAAAACAAAGTTACAGAGGGTTAGGGTTGGGTCAAAGAGTCACATGGTAAGGTGCTGACAAAAAAAACAAAACAAAAAACAACACATCCACACGGGAAGCATTCTCTGCACTGTTGCAGAAAAGTCATTTGTTTGTGGAACCCATCCATCACCCCACTGTCTAAGTGCACTCACTAACTTTATATTATGTGGTTTTTCAGCAGTATTATTACCTGGCGCTGTCCTTGAGCATTTCATGTACATGCCACCGTGCACATTGCATGTGGATGTATGCAGTGCCATCTGGCCATCGGGCATTTAATAACATGTCCGAGCACATTCTCATCTGATGCCGTACAGCTGTGCTCTGGTTGGATGTGGAAGATGGCTTTTGGGCGTCACGCTCATACCCCAAAAGCACTGACAGAGCAGACGTATTTGACAAGTTTAGAGTGAGAAAGGGCTGAAAATATGTCGCACTCCAGCAACTTCAGTAGTATAAAGAGCCAGAAGATGACAAAAGGTGCATATTACTTTTCACTTGTCAAATGAGATGTCTGGGAGTGTTTTTAAAGTGAAAAGAGCCATACTAAAGTGCAGTGGTGGCATTATTTTTCTTCACTGCAGCAGCTGGACGGTACATTGATTACATTAACGGTGCTTCAAAGGGACAAAATAGCAGCACGCATTTAATGTGATTTTAGAAAAATGCGTTACGATTCGTTTTCAATCACATGGTAATTAATGTTGACAGCCCTAATAATAACAATGACAATAATGGTGGAGGAAACAAGGTAATACAGAAGTGATAAAATGATACTTATGTGCATAACGTTAACCATTAAAATATCCAGGGCGCTATATGTGAATGTATGTGTGTGTGTGTGTGTGTGTGTGGCTCAGAATGAATTTCATTGGAACTTTCCGTGCCTGCGAGCCATCCCCCCCAGAGTCAGGCCTGTTACAGTGACTGAGTCACTCAGAGGAAGTTCTGACATTATTTCATGCTCACATGGGAGGTTAAAGTGCGTGCAGCTTCTCTCCTCAGGAGTGCTGGAGCAGTGGCTGGAGCCAACACACACACACACGCACACACACACACACACCCACACACACACACACACACACGTGCCAAGCTAACGCCCACCAAAGTTTATCAACTAACTTTTTACTCGCCAAATTCAGCTGGAATATATTACTGCAGCTTTGATCATATGTGGGATTTTACATTTGATCGTCACAGCTTCCAGTCAAGCGGTGGCCCATGATTCACTGCACACGCAGTCAGCTGAACTGAGGTTGACTCTCGTGTGTCAACACACTCTGACATGTAGCCTGTAAAAGCTGGAGTCAAAGGATTATTCTGGTTTATAGCATTTTTGGTATATTATTTTTAACCATACATTTGTTGTTATTTAATCAATTTGTCCATTATTTCGGTCAGCTGTGATGACAATGCACTCTCCAAAGTAAATGTTGAGATCTACTGACACATCACTCACTATGAAGAAGTGAGGCAAATCAAGAAACCCGAGCAATTCAATGATCTGACAGTTTGAAATCAAATCAACAGTTTATTTACATCATGTACGCTATATTTTGTAGTAAACAAAGTGAGCACAGGTCAGCAGGAATGTCTATGATAATCCCTCGCTGCACAAGAAAACTGCATATGCACACTTAATCTTAGTATGGCAGATTATGTATGTTTTTTTTTTTTTTTCATTTTTAGTCTAACCATTCAGTAATGAGATATCTGCAGCACAGATTTCATTTTAAGTCAGTGCCAAAGCTTCTGTAGCAATGCTAATTTACCTTTAGAAATGTATTTTTTTTGGTTGTGCAAAAAATAAAGGAAAAAAAAAGTTATTTTTGGAAGGCTGGGAGTATATGATTCAAACACAGACTGTATAGGTAATGGACATAGCCACAGTGACACCCCTCATTGGTTTGTGGATCAACATTTTCAAGCCTCAAGTTTGACATTTTGGCCATCACCATCTTTTTATTTTTTGTTTGTTTGTTTTCAGTTAGAAGTGACCATATTCAGACAAGAGGCTGGAGGAACAAGGGGTGGATCTGATGCACAGACTGCAGCAGGATGACCTGCAATTAGCCTGTCAGTGAAGCGTCTTGCCCCTAAATATGTGAGACTTCAAGCCTTAATAAAATGTAAATGTGTGAGTTATTAGAAAAACTACAGTTGACATTAATGTTTAAATTAGCTATAGAGACCAAAAATATTTTTGTTTTAAACGTGTTTTGCTGTAAACGTGTTTATTTCTGATGCAAAGTTGTGCATTTTATAATGGGGGTCTATGGGGATTAACTCTTCTTTGGTGCCAGCTTCAAGTGGCCATTACTGCAGGTTTTGGCACTTCTGCACTGGCTTCAGCTCTGAGGTTTCCACGTGGTTTCAGATAGAAGGTACACTTCTCTCAGTGTGTCAGGGACCTGGCAAATGCAATTTTTGAAAATTTGGTGGCCAGGCTCACCTGCTGCACCTGATGGGCTCTTAGATGCAAAAGTTTATGATATCAGACATTATAGCAGAGCCTGTTGAAGGCTGTGAAAATCATATCTTTACATTCAGCCCTGATTGTTGTCTGGGTGTGCAGAGCTCTATACTAGCTGTTGACTCTTTTTTTTTAATAGAATTCACAAAGTTTTCTGTGTAACAGTATGTGTATGTGATTTTACCTGCCCTCAGAATGATCCATTCAGTAACAATCTGTCATAAAATACCACACTAATTTGTTCTAATGAAGTTTTTTTTCATGATGTATATACTGATAATCTGGAAAACGAGATAGCTGCATGTTTAATCTTTATACTGCGACATAAATGTTATCCTGGTAATGATCCGAAAATGCAGGAGGATTTTCAGAAATCTTGCTTCTCATCACAGTCCCACATCTACCTGTATTGCAATTAACAATACATGGCTTCAGGCGGTAATTTGGTCAAACTCTTTTAAAGGAAGATGAAGCGCACAGTTACCTCGGCAACCTGTTGTTTAGGATGGAGACACTGTCTTGGACTGGAATGGACAGTCCTGAGGGACTTATTAACGAAGAGATTAGTTTTAAGTTATTTATTATTTATCTACTGTGTGAACTGTTTTTAAATGTGCCCGTCTCCGACACACCTGTTGATGTGCAGAGGAAGTTTTGTAGAATAATTCATCACATCAACAATTTTGATAAGCACAAAAGGCTTCTGTGGTTATTTTACAGTCTGCTGCTGATTGCACAGAAATTAACCAGCAAATCTGCTGTGTGATTGTGGCTTGACAGTGACATCATCACTCCAATCAGATATCTGCTGCCTTAAGTCTTTCAAGTCTGGATCAACATTGGTTTTCTTGTGCTGCTTTCAGGTGCCTTTTGGTATCATTTATTGATATTTTTGTTTTTGTTATTGTTTAGTTATTGTTTAGATTAAATTGCAATGTTTATTGAATGGAAAAGTCAACGTTCATGTTTTTATCACAGAAAAATCTCAAAGTGAATGTGTATAGTCAAACTTAATATACTGAAGAAAGTTAGGAACGGTGCTAAACTTAATGGGCAAGTAACTGTAAAACAGCGGAGGAAACATGTCTGATAATGCATCAGCTAAAAATGTGTTGTGCTTACATGATTTTGTGTTGTTATTTTGAGTTTTTGCATGTTCCTATGCTTGTATGCTCCTCTTTTCACCTGCTGATACAGGTTACATTTCTGTCACTGTGGAACCATCCCTGGGACCTGTAACATTACTGTAAAGAACACAGGTCAGACCCAAGAATGCAGGCTTGACTCCGAGGTGACATCAGTCCACTCTGGCAAAAGTACAAAAACCCACTGCACAAAAGGCAAGGTCGAAATATATGGGACTGTTGCGTGATTTTATTTGGGTTTCATGGGTATCAGTGCTTTTTTGTGTTGTTGTAGCCCCTTATCGAAGGCAAGTTTTTTTAAATTTTGAAAATACAAAACTGGTAAAACTATGAAGGTTCACCAGCAAAAACACAAGGAATTGCTGAAACGCTGGCACAAAGGACAAGACAAACTGGTGAGGAGAGGAAGAAAACAGACTAAATGCTCTGGGGAAGGGGAGACAACGAGACACAGGTACAGCGGGCGGGGTGGGTAATAACACAAGTGGGAAACACAAGAGGGCAGAAAGACGAATGCAGAAAAACGCAGCAAGGGCCACAGGCCAGACTCAAACCTGGTCCGCTGCAGAAGCCTGAGGCATATGGGGAGCACGCTCTACCCAGTGAGCTAGAGGTTGCCCCAAATTCTAATATTTTTGAGTACCTTTTTCACATCATGTCTTCGTTCAATTTTATTTTCATGGATATTCAGGTAATTTTCTTGCACTTTTTACTTTTTTCTTACTAAGTCCTTGCTAATTTTTGGGTAATTTCTTCTTTATTGCTCATTGCCTTCTTCACATGTTTTCTAAAATAAATCAAGCCAGTATGCTCAGGTTTGAAAATGTTAATAAAAAAAAAGTAACATAAATATTTGTGACAAGAGATATTTTTTCTCTGGTCTATAGGTTTTGTTTGTTCGCTTATTTGTTAGGGAAAATCTCGCATAGTAAGTCTTTATGTAAGACTACAAGTACGGTTACATCAATGCTAGATGGTGTCTAAATGAGCTACAGAGTGCTCCGAGTCATCAGGTTTTTATTCAGACCAAACACTGTACCAGGTGATTTCACTGAGTATTATCCTCAACCTGGGAGGAGGATGCAATCAGTAAACTCACCTGATCCCAAATACACACACACACACACACACACACACACACACACACACACACTACACTCAGCTGCAGTGCTATGTGTGTGTGTGTGTGTGTGTGTGTGTGTGTGTGTGTGTGTGTGTGTGCATTAGAGAGTGTGCATGCTCAAAGCCAATGCGTCACAGAGGGGAATTAAAATTATGAAATGTGCTCTCATCTATTCCTTGCATGTCCATAGCATCCAGGGTTGCTTTTTACATCCTCTCGAACCTCCTCGAGTGATGCTCCACAGAGAGAACTTAGTGTCCTCATTCTGTCACACGGGGAGAGAAGGAGAGGAACAAGGTGGGAGGGGACAAAAACAGAAAGACAGACACGGTGCAACATCATGCTCTCTCTCGAAGCCAACAAACATGCGTCCAGCCGTCTTTGTGAACATTGCTGGAAAGGGAAAATATCTCTTCCAGTGAACTCCCGGTTATTACAATATTTAAGAGGAACTGAGTGAAAGCCACTGTAGCTCACAAGGTTTGACCACCAGTACTGCTGACTGATTGCTGAACTCTTATTCACTGAAAAATGGAGAGGATATCAGAGTTTATAAATAACTTTCACTTCAGTTTCAGTGGCTCAGCAAAGCATTATTAGTTACATCAGGACATATGCTATCTTTTTTTAACCTTAAAAACTTACTGATTCCTACATGATGGAATTGATCGTGCACATTGTTTCCGTATCCTAACGTTTTGTCAAAGCGGGGATCATAATATTATGTTTGCATGGATCATACGTAATCTGGTGATTCATATAGGATTCTGAGACAGAGGTCTGGACAAATGAGCAATGCGATCACAAAATTAGCAGCCAGCAATTTACAGTTTCAAGATAGTTTTTGCTCTTTAGGAAAACAATTTACTTCAAAGGCACCTTATGATACATTGAGATGATGTGTGTGAATGTTGCCCATTGTCTCGACAGCTTAAAACTGCCCCAGTAGTCCAAAATAAAGTCCTATTGGACAAAGAGCCTGATATCCCAACAACATAAACATTATGCAGAATTATGTCATCGGACTTTCAGGCTTGACCCACCCTACTGCCTATGATTGGCTAGTACTAGCAGTTTAAAAAAAAAAAATCCAATTATTACATGCTCTGTGATTAATTGATATAAATTAATTGCATACATCAGTTGTTTGTTTTTTTGTTTTTTTTTTTTGCTGCAAAAGTATTTTAAACAATTCTAGCCCCATTTATAAGCACAAATTCCATTCATTTATGAAGTCATGCAAGTTCCTGCATTATCAACAGCAGAGTCTTGCAAATATTTCAAAACAAAATGCCTTGGATCAACAAATAATGGAATTCTGCCAACAAAGATGTTGTCAGCTGACTTTTATTTTGAAATGGAAGCAGGGAAGTTTGGGTAAAACAGACTTCTTTGTATTTCCTCCTCTGTGACAGAGAGAGACAATTAAACTGAAGTAAAACTTGAGAGTAGAGACATAGAGTCAATATAATTATCAATACAGCATTTTTTTGCATCTGAACGCCTGGTCCAGTGTGGTTTGTCAAGGCTGGCTGCTAGTGCTAGCATCAGAAGCTGTGCTACCTCTGAATCCGGGGTTGGCTGCTAAATGCTTTGCTTTGAGGTGATATTTCAGGCTTGAAGTACTCTGATAGTATGAAAAACTCATGTAACAAAGCCATTGTGGCCTTCAGTCAGGCACTCAGTCAATGAGCACCACAGAACACAATCAATCAGCTTTAATTTTTTAATGTATTATTTTTTCTGTGATTAATTAATCAAAATGAACATGCTATTTTGACAGCCCTGTTAAAAATATCAGTGTAAGGCAGTCAGAGGCAGAGTCATGTCTTTTGCAATGGCACGAATGTCTGATGACATTTTTCTACATAATATTTAGCCGCACATTTCTATTTGGTAGAGTGTACTTTCAGAGAAACAGCCCTTCAGATCGGTCAAATGACCGTTCACTTCAATTGGACATTTTTTTTTTATACTTCTGGGGCTTTAGAATTATGAGATGTTGGAACAATGACATGGCACCATGTGTGGCTGAGATTAGTGATTTCACATTTACATCATTAGACGACTTAGAGTTGGTATGATATTGATATTTCTACCACATCTAATATTTATTTAAGCTATGTTGTGTGCATTTTAAGGCACTTTGGTGCTATTAAACGATAGCCAGATGGATTGAAGTAAATCTGTTTCTCAGTTTTATCTGACTTAGATGGAACACCCACAGGAAATAAGATAAAATATGAAAGGACGTACTGTTAATACTCAGGATATTCACTTTGTCAAGAACAATGGGCAAGAACCTTGAGCCTCCTACTGCTTTCTAAAAGACTTCAATTTGATATTTCTTTCTCTATGACTGAGTGACTTTGACCTAACCACTTGTCATAGTGGATCTGTAATTCTATTTAGTTTGTCAAAGAAAAAGCTACAAGGACTTCATTCTTTGTTTACTTTTGGACTCAAAGAAAAGTATATCAAGTTATAACATGTGCAACATACACCAAGTTTTGGACGACCCAATTAGAATTTCTGAGAGTTTTGATCAGAGGTGCAGCTAAGGTCAGGTGCAGGTCACACATGTCAAGTCACAGGCAAATTTTAACCCTCAAATCTCAAGCAAGTCCCAAGTCATTGTTGTGAGAATGAAGCAAGTCAAGCCAAGTCTGTGCTATAGGTCAAATGTCAAACAATTAGACGGGTCAAGCAAATCACAAATGAAGTCAAATTCTGATGATTTAATAAGCTACTAAGTCAGCTAAAAAGAGGCATTTGTATATCTGTCATTGTGGGCTTTTTTGAGTGATGGATGAAGTTGGATGTTGTGGTGGTCATTTTAGACCTTGCTTTCCACTGTTCTCATCTTATTACTGTTATAGACAACAAATTATATTTTGACTACCTCCCTGATGTAGTGGCAGATCATCCTCTACCATAGCCTAAGCTTCCACTGCTATGCTGATGACGATCAACTGTATCTCAGCACCAAATTATCCACTCAACTCCCCCCACAGTCTCTTGTCAACTGCTTGAATGAAATAAAAATATAGATGTCATCAAAGCTTACTTGTAACAAAACACTGTTATTGTTAATTTATTTATTTATTTCGACTTTATTTAACCAGAAAAACCCCTTGAGATTAAAAATCTATTTTTCAAGAGTGATCTGGCCAAGACAGGCAGCAACAAAAGTAATAGAGAACATGGAACAAAAACACAAAATCAAAATATACAACTCCAAAGCAACACTTTAAAGCACAAAAAGAACACAAAATAAAGTTACCATAAGGAAGGACTAAAAAGAATATTATTATATGCTACAAGTAAACCATAAAAACAAGATAATTAAAAGACCAGCTAAGATACACCCTGACATTGGCATGTAGAAGATGACATACAAAAGTCCTGCAACAGTAATTTGAAATGCCCTTGAGGGACCAAAGAATCCAATTTCGAGTCTTTCTGCCAAAGATTTCACATATATTTGCATAAGTGCATACATGAAGGCTCCTTTGCAAATCGACATATGAACCCTAGGTATAGATGGTAAGAACAAGTTCTGTGAATGAAGAGCATGGACATTTTAATTTTTTTGCTTAATGTAGACACAATAATATGTTGGAAGTGGGCCAAGAACAGCTTTGTTAATACAAGAATGCCAATGAAAAAGTGTATGCAAAATGTGAAAACTAAAATATTGATTGTAGAGATTGTAGAAAAGATTGTAGAAAAGCACTGCTTTTGCCATTATTGAAATGTGATTGATAATGGCAAGATTGCCAACCCCTTGTCTATGAGTTGTATATAATAAAATCTTGTATAGTTAGCCTTTTTGTAAGACTACAAGTACCTTTTCATCAATGGTAGATGGCAGCCAAATGGCCACCTTCTGTGAACAGAGAGCATGGCCATTTTCATTTTTTTTTCTTGATGTAGACACAAATATATGTTGGAAGTTGGCCAAGAACAGCTTTGTAGATATGAGAATGCCAATGAAAAAGTGTACGCAGGTTTAGAGACAGCCACCCAAACAGGGCATACAGGATACAGTGATGATGAAGGGGTTAATAAAACCCTGTCGAAGTCCATGTTATATGTCAAACAAGAGACCAACATTGTTGCTTTATGTCATGCTTATCACACCACTCTTGATTCCAAGATGCCGGCATGCTGTCTAAAATCCCACATAGGAGCAGAATGATACGACATAATTAGGTTTGTAAAAATGCAACAGCAGCATGAAGAAGCAACTTCATAGCAGCTCTATAGCACGATTTCTGCATTAAAAAAGAGCTATAGAAATGTTCCTTGTCTTTATATGTCTAATCTTGTCATGTGAATGATCCTGGCATCTGTTCAATCTGCCTCTCGCTGCAGAGCTCTGGTTTCAACTCTCTGTGCAGCTCCTATCTGTCCACCTGTGGGTGTGAAGCTGCTGCATTGTTAGCGATGAGAACAGTTCAGCCAGAGAGGACAAGGTCTGAGACTGAGAGATAATGGAACCACTCCAGCTCTGGTAAACATCTTTTTACTTCTTCAAACACACTGAGAATTAACCTTTTGATTAGGCATGAAGAGAGGAGAATAAACAGACCACACACACACACACAAACACAAACACACGCACAGACTATGATTATTTGGATTTATTTACAGGTAGTGTGTGATGGGATTCTATTAGGCCTCTCCACACCACAGTGGGGAGAATATATTTGATTAAATTTGTTAAAGCATGGAGATACAGTAGGCATGGAAATTAGTTTGTGATTACATTAGCTATGCATGGCTGGCTGTGAAAGGAATGTGGTCTTCCTGTTGACTCTTATTTACTTGTGATAATGTGACTTTTAACAGTCAATTTGCTGTTTTAAACCTCACAGGAGGCACAGATCACTGCTGCTAAGGAAGGGTTTTTATAAAAAAAAAAGAAAAAAAAGGCAATATCCAAGACAACTTCGGCCAAATGGTAAAAAAAAAAAAAAAACGAAAAAAAAAACATGGAATGTCTTTGACTTGAAGAGCATTAACTGACTGTTAGTATTCTGGACTTTGGCCCCATCCTCTACTTAGAAAAGAAAAATGAGACGTGTCCTTTCCAAATTTAGAGAAAATAAAGTTTGTCCCAAAAGAAAGCTATGATGGCTTGAACTGGGTATTTCAACAGCTTTTTCCTCACAACGAGGAGAACTTTGACAATCAAACCCCCTTTTGTTCTGAAGGTGTTTTTGTTTTGGTGGCTCAAGAAAAAAATCATTAATACTCTCTGAAGCAGACTACACTTCTGCAAGACATTTCATTTGCAGTGATGAGTTTTATTACTTAATACCTTAAAGATACCAAAAATACTATATTTACATTTTGTTTCAGTGGCAATTTTTTAAATGGTCTTGCTCTCGTTAAAAAGCTTCTCATCATACTATTTTTCACTGTCTGTAGGTCCAATTTGCTGATTTTGTGTGCTATCTATAACTTGCCCATTTCATGTCGAATTGGACGTAGTATTGCATGACCTTCCTTTGTTTTGCGTGATGGAAGGAGGTATGTTGAATTGTGCAAGCCCAGTCAAGAAAATCAAAAATATCACATTTCTGCAAACCACATATATCGGTCCACTGTTTTAGACAAACTTTTTTGCCAAATCTTGTTGTTTTTTTTTTTAAGCAAACCATGGATGTGTTGTCACTGGGGATAGTGTCACGAACAGCAGTTGTTTTTCGCCGAGACATTGCTGTTTCCTGCTGAGTATGTTCCACCAAAACCATATATTTTAAGCAAAAACAGGATAGTTTCCTAATCACAACCATTTTGTGCGTAAACCTAGCCACAGCATTTCTTAAACATCATGTTTTAATGTATCCACTACATAACAATGTAGAAATGTATCTGTGGTGTGCAGAAATGTACAATGTCAAGGATCATTCCACTGGTTGCATTGATTCTGCTGACAGTGATATGTCCAGCTGTACCAACACATCTACTGACGTAAATAGCGAGCATGCTAGCCAGCAGCAAGCAAGAGTGTGTATGTAATAACTGTGCACAGGGCCCTTTGACATTCTAGCATGAGTGACTTGGTGAGTAACAAATTTTGAACACAAGCAGTCAACTGGAGACCCGTGATAAACACGGGTGTGAATGGTGAGGTGTCTTGTTTGTCCACTTGTTTTCAGATCACAGAAATGCATGTTAACATGAGGTGTAAACAGGCTTCAGTCTCATCAGATGAGATGATGTTCCAGAATATAAAAACATCTTGCCATGACAGTTGTCCTGCTACATTTCCTAGAACTGCCCAAGATTTTATCCAACATACATACCAGCAGGCAGGAAACCTGTCGGTGGGTTCTTACGGCCAATAGTCTGCCCAAGCTGATCAGATCAAAACTTGCCTCATCTACCACTATGTATGATCGTAGTTGCTGTGTCTGCAGCCTGTTCTCACTCCGAACTTGTTAAATATGTCTGCTCTGTTAATACTTTCTGCGTACAAGCATGATGCCAAAAGCCACCTTCGGCATCCAACCAGAATGCGGCTGGATGACATCAGATGAGAACGCGCTTGGACAGAACTGGTGGTGTTTTTTATTAGGCAGATGACTGGATGGCACCAGGTGCGTCCACATGCAATGTGCACAGGTGGCATCACTTGAGAACGCAGCTGAACAAAATGCATAAAACCCTGAAGGACTGTATTTTTTCCTCAACATTATTATGTGCAACTTTAGACTAAACCTAACCATCCATGATTTTGTTGCGTAATCTGTTGGCTGCCATGTGCTGATGTGCAAGCATAAGGACCATTCTACGTCAACCACCATGTGCATTTGTTGACAGTCCGTTAACAGCATCCACATGACACATAAGGATACCTAAAATGTTATTCAGTTAGCTCTGTGCCTTTTGTCTTTGGCCACTTTCCCTAATTATTTGTTATTAGTTACCTTTAGCATAGAAGAAAAATGTAAAGTTTCTTGAAGTCAGAAAATACCTTTGTGCTGTGTTCTCTGCACTTGGGTCCATGACAGCAACATTTCACATGATGATTGACAGGTTTCACACTGTAGAGCCCAGCTGAACACATGTCCTTCCATTTGTTAGAATGCTGATGATTGATACATTATAGTCCTGTATTCCTGTTCTCTGTACTTTATTGTGTCAGGGTAACTTCACTTCATTTTATTCACTGCCTGCACCGTGTGCCTTGAAGGTTGCTGCAGTGGGACAGTAATGACATGACACATCAACATATAAGGAGGAATCATAATTTTTGGTTACTACATCTTTGCTATTCAGCATATACATCCATACTGCATTAAAAGGTAGAATGGTTTAAACAGGGAAGATGACTGATGAGAGCTGATGGCTGCCATTAGATGGCACTGCAGCTCGTGGCTTCAGTGGAAAATGTGTTGATCGATTTTTTTATTTTTTTTTAAATGCTGGAGCACAACTGACCCCTGCCTCCAGACAACACCCCAAAATAATATCTATTTGTGGAACTGTGGCAACCTCTGTGTACATTTATACTGCAGTGATACAGGATCATTGTTGTTTGTTTTTCAGATGACCCTTTCATGGGAGAGAAGGAAAGAAGTGAGGAGGGAAAGAGGTGTGAAAAGCATTCAAAGAGATTTCGAGAAAAGCAGATCAGAAGCATGTGAATATCTGAGATCTGTTTTTCTATTCTTTTTTGTTCTTTTCAGTCCTCAGTGCACAACGTTTCCCATTACATCAGGTACAAAGTAGGTGCAGTAATATCAGAAGCTCACAAAGAGAATTCCAGAGAGACACAAAACTATAATTCAGAGGTACATGGGATGCAAAATTGTAAATCTGTAACTACACTGAGTTGATCGTCTTGTTGGTCTTGCTCC
Organism: Plectropomus leopardus; assembly: GCF_008729295.1. NCBI lineage: Eukaryota > Metazoa > Chordata > Actinopteri > Perciformes > Serranidae > Plectropomus > Plectropomus leopardus. Next base: position 3,911,704 of record NC_056471.1, on the reverse strand, counting down.
CATTTAAAAATACAGTGCTTGTGTCAGTGCTCAGGTGTAGCCTGTTGATACTCAGCATTCAGCACAAACAAACTCACCCTTGGTTTCTTGTTGGCATGCAGGTGGTGAAGCAGCTCTGTGAGGTTTTCAGTTCTGGTTCATTGGGGCTCGAACGTACAGTTTATGACGGTGAGATTTCTCTGTTGTGCTGGTAGCACATGTTACACTGTGTGCCATATTTGTGTTTTACCAAGGTTACCTAGAGCTAAAAAAATCTGCAATGCTAATACATTCTGAAATACTAAAGCAGTGGTTATAAAGAGTTTTAGAGTTTCACTGTGGCTAAAATTGGTTTTGTTCCGAGGGTGCTTAAGGAAAGGTCATGGGGTTATCAAAATCTAAAGATTTAATATTTCCGAGGAGTGAAAAGTGTTTTTTTTTAATTTTTTTTTATTTCTTCTTTTCAGTGGGAAATAACAACTGAATAAATAATTATTAATACTATGATTTCTTTAAGAGCAGTTAAACTGAAAACATCAAGGTTGATATGAGTTAAGTGTCTAATGCACAACCTGAATTAGCCTCCTGCCTCCTCTAGCTTCAAGGGAAATATCACAAATGAAACCTCAGAAAGAGTTTCTCCAGAGGGCATATTTTGCTATCATGCAGCTTTGAGGTGATGAATCATCTGCTGTTATATTTGGCTGCTCATCCTATTGAAGGAAACCATGTGAACTGTGCCTTGTGAGAATGAGCAGATGACTTTGCTACACTTTCGAAGATTAAGTCATCTACCTGAATGTTTGGTGGTTCTTTCAGCTGCAGTATAATAAAGCACACCAGCTCCAGCTCCATGGCAATCATCCAAGGATGATTGCCATGAATACTAGCTCCAGATGTTTCTGTAGTTACAGTTTAGCTGCATTGTAGCAGTGCATATTGGCTCCAGATGTTTCTGTACTTACAGTTTAGCTGCATTGTAGCAATGCATTTTGATTGCACATGTTTCTGTAGTTACAGTTGCAGTTGGGTTGCTGTTCAGCTATAGTGTAGCAATGCATATCGGCTCCAGATGTTTCTGTAGCTACCGTTTTGCTACTGTGTCTCAATGCATATTGGCACCTGATGTTTCTGTGGTTACAGTTCAGCTACAGTGTAGCCATGCATATCAGCTCCAGATGTTTTGGTCACCTACATTGTGGCCATGTATAGTAGCTCTCAGTGTTTCTGTATTTACAGGTCAGTACAAGGTAGCTGTATGAATCAGCTTTAGATGTTTCTTTAGTTACAATTCAGTTACGGTGTAGCCTTGCATACCACCTCCAGATGTTTTTGCAGTGACAGTTCAGCTATAGAGTAGCCATGCATACTGGCCCGATGTTTTTATATTTACAGTTCATTACAATGTAGCCATACAAACAGCTCTAGAATTTTCTATAGTTACAGTTAAGCTACAGTGTAGCCATAGATACTATAGTGTTTCTTGGGTTATGGTTCTGTTTTACTGTAAGTTAAGATACTGTAAGATTAACCACCTAGATTAATCAGTATACCTTAAATTGATGACTAAAGCCCAAACACTGTGAGGCAGGGTAGTTTTTTCAGTAAGCATATTTAGAGAAAAACAAAATGTGTAACCAAAAAAAAAGATATTTTCACTATAAACACTACTATGTTAGTCGCAGCCTGAGGGGAGTCATTTTAAAGTTAGCAACACTACAATGTTTGGTTCTGAAAATTCTTCCATCGCCAGAAGCCTGCTGCAATCCGAGTTTCTTCAAGTGCACTGCCCAACAAATGAGCATTTTACAGTGATACGAAGTGGTGAGTTTGTCATATATCCTGCCATACTGACAGCACATGAATGCACAGTAACCCAGACAGACAGGTTAGCAGACAGATGCACTGTTTAAACTGCTGACAGGCACAGACAGAGCTAGAGGCAGGCTGACAGGCAGACAGACAGGCAGTAAGTGGGTGTTTGGATGTGGGTTGTGAAAACTTGCAGACTCCTCCAGGACACACATGGTTTCAGCAGGCTTTTCTCCAAGTGTTATCAGGACAAGATGCAATGGCTGCTGCCTTCTACTAGCCGTGCTTACCCACAGTATTGGCTGCGCTGACATACGTTCAGTTTTAAAAGTCTTATGAAACAAAGACTTTAACGTTAAGGAGGTAAACATACACTTTTATGGGGCCTTTATGGAGCTTCTAGGCCAACAAGGAGTGTGGATGTGATGTCCTTAAGAGCATAACAGTGTAAACCCAGACACACTCCAGCATTTATGGGTACAATGTGCATGCATACATTGACAGACGAGGGTGTGTGTGTGTGTGTGTGTGTGTGTGTGTGATACTGTTTACCATTACTGTGAAGGTCTTCAGATGACAAAACTTTTATCACCTTTTTTTTCTCAACCAGTGCTGCAGCACAGTAAAGGCCATGCTTTCAAAAAAAAAAAAACAACAAAATATTTATTGTATAAACGTTTTCACTGCAACTCTGTGAACCAGGCTGAGTTACAAAACATCCAAGATTAATGCTCCATTTATGTGGCACGCAGCCCCCAGCCCATCGGTTCCTTCTGATGAGGTAAATCTTTAAAAATAACTGACAAAGTTTATTTTTTTTTAAGGGTAAGAAAACTGAGTATTAATGTCTGTTCATTCAGTTAATGTCCGTACAACGTACCTGCATGTGAAATCCCCGCCTATCATCATTGTCTGCAAACCATATATGTCCTCTTTGTGGAGCACTTTTCAAACAGCCAAAGTGAAAAGTAAAGGTCCAGGTTCTTCTTCAAAAGTGAAAAAAAAAACCCTCTCATATTTGTCAGAAGGTGCCTAAAGATCAAATCCTACACATTATATATGTATGGAAAATGCTAAATAAGTCAAGACAAGATGAGATAAGACTTTATCGATCCCTCACCGAGGAAATTCACTTGTTACAGCAAGTTACAGATAGAAAAAGGGTTGAATCAAGGTAAGCATGGCAAAAAAATGGATATACAAAGAATGATAGAAAAATAAGTAAAAATACTACTATTCACTGTAAAAATAAAGACTATATAAATTTCTGTTTACTGTCTCACACACCAGCATGACCTATGAGCACAAATTACACAGGATAACTGTGCTCAGAAAACTGTAGTACACACATAGTGTGTAGTAGTGTTCAAATAAATATAATTGCACACAGAAATGAAAAATCGCCCAGGAGGAGAAATGAGAATTGCATGAAATAATAACACAGTGCAGATGTAAGAAAAAAAAAGTGAACCAGTAACAACCAGTGAGTTACCCAGGACAGGGTCTCACACACTGGAATGACAGATGGAAAAACTGGAATGGTACAATCAACAGTATGCTGTTTGTTCTGCTCAATACTTTGTAGATGCAAGGATGGCTCTTTCATGTACAGAAGCCCTAAGCGGACGTGTTTTTTTTTTTTTTTACAAGCCGTTTTCTCGATATAACGAGATATTATCTCGTTATAACAAGATATTATCTCGTTATCTCGAGAAAACGGAGTTTGTTTTCCCGAGATATTATCTCGTTATCTCGAGAAAACGGAGTTTGTTTTCCCGAGATATTATCTCGTTATCTCGAGAAAACGAACTTTTTTTTTTTTTTTTTTTAACTTTATTGAATGAACGTCAGAAGAAGAAGTGGCGGGTGGATGATGTGACAGCAGGTGCAGTGCCAGCGCGGACAAATGCGTGCAGGTTCTCGCCCCTGCACGTACCAAAAAGCACCGGAGCAACGCGTGCAGGTTCTCGCCCCTGCACGTACCAAAAAGCACCGGAGCAACCGTATAATAATCTAGTTATGATTACTGATGAATTTGGGTGATGTGTTTCTGTAATAATCATCTTACCTTGCGCATTTGCAAGGTAAGATTCACGTCAGAAGAAGAAGTGACGGGTGGATGATGTGACAGCAGGTGCCGTGCGGTGTTCAGCGTGGACAAATGCGCAAGGTAAGATGATTATTACAGGAACACATCACCCAAATTCATCAGTAATCATAACTAGATTATTATACTGTTGCTCCGGTGCTTTTTGGTATGTGCAGGGGCGAGAACCTGCACGCATTTGTCCGCGTTGGCACGGCACCTGCTGTCACATCATCCACCCGCCACTTCTTCTTCTGACATTCATTCTATAAAGTTTAAAAAAACAAACCAAAAAACAAAGTTCGTTTTCTCGAGATAACGACTTAATATCTCGGGAAAACAAAGTTCGTTTTCTCGAGATAACGAGATAATATCTCAGGAAAACAAACTCCGTTTTCTCGAGATAACGAGATAATATCTTGTTATAACGAGATAATATCTCGTTATATCAAGAAAACGGCTTGTAAAAAAAAAAAAAAAAACACGTCCGCTTAGGGCTTCCGTATTCATGTAATTCTTTTAATGTTTTAATCTTTCTCTGTGAAGACTGGACAGTTTTTTTTACTAGTTCTAGAAAGTCATCTGAGCAATCTAGAGCTACGCTAAGCTTAGCCAAGCTGCTTTTGTCTTTTTCTACTGTATTTAACCACCTCTCTCTTTTCTTTTCACAGTTGTGCCCTTGTCTGTCCACATCCACGGCTTTATTAGACCCCAGCATGCATGAGCAGGCAGACCTTTCTTGGCTTTGTTATTGGCAACAGCTGCACAAGGCTGAGTATTATTACCGTGAGCAATGTTATTGTCATTTTCCCCTCACTTTCCTCCAGTCATTGTAATAACATTGCACCGCCGAAGCAACATTAGCTGCCTTTTGAGCGAGACGGTTTGCAGGTGAAAGACATGGCATGGTAATAAAGGCATTAGTATGCCCTGCCATACCTGCCTTCTATCAAATCCAAACAAAGCAATTACCTCTAACTGGGATTTGATGGTCTTTATGTAGATGCTTATTTTCTGCTGTTTGCTTGATAGAATACACAACTCAGCAAATGTTGCCCTTAAAGAGACTGCGGGCTGCAGTGATGCCTCTTTGCAAATACAATGACTCTGCAAATACAGCTCGGACTGACAAGGTGGTTCTTTTTTTAAGACTTAAAGCCTCAAGCTTCAGCAGGACTAATGAAACATTTCCAATCAAAATGTGACACTCGATTCTATCATTACCTTATTCAGGCAAGGGCATTCCTAAAATATGTGCGCTGGGTGGTCATAAGAGGAGGGAAGAAATGAACCCATACCTCAACTGACTTGGTTTAAAAATTACGATTCTTTGTAACATGGATCTCATTGTCATATGTTGGTTATGACCAGTTGGAGGATCATACAAGTTATAAACAGACCACCACTTTTGAAAACAAAAGCGAAGAGCAAATGTTTTGCTGTCTGTTGTAAACATCCTTTACATTTTACAAACCCACTTTCTGCTGCATCTTAGTGTAGCAGCTCGTTCTCATACTAAACTTGTAAAATTGTGCCACTTAATCAGTGCTTTTAGTATAAGTGTGTGACGCTGAAAGGCACCTTTTCTGTGCATATGAAACGCCATTAGATGGCGTCAGTTGATGCCATGGCATCAAGGTCGCAACTTTTTTATGCGGCAACATGGCCAGACAGCACCTGCTGCATCAAAGTGATGCGTGTGCATGAAACGCTGCAGGACGGCATCAGACAAAAATGTTGACTGTAACAATGTGATATAAGAAGAGTGAAGGCACTGGATGGGCAGTGGATGGACTTTCATGTGGCAGTCCAGTGATCACTTCCTGTTTGATTGTGATTTTTTTTTTTCTATACCTTACCATGTGCCTCTTTGTCCCAAAGCTAACCATTCATATCTTTGTTACCTAAAACTAACCGTCTGTGCCAACTGCATTGCGGTGCATAAACAGATGCAGAAGGATACCTAACTCATAATATGTAGATGTGGAAGTCCACTGACAAAGTTGCAACATGTGAAGAATTATATGTGTGCACAACTTCCCTATGCAATGAGGAATTATTAGCACAGTGTACTTACTTTAAGGCTACATTCACACTGATACGTTGATATATAAAGTATATTGCTATTGCTTTATAAATATATGTATACTGAACATAAATATAAACACAACACTTTTGTTTTTGCTCCCATTATTTATGAGCTGAATGTTCATTTCTCAACCATAAGCCATCTCCAAAGGCGTTTCAGACAATTTGGCAGTACATCCATCCAACCTATATTTAATTTACAGGCAACAGCTCTGGTGGACATTCCTGCAGTCAGCATGCTGATTGCACGCTCCCTCAAAACTTGTGACATCTGTGGCATTGTGCTGTGTGATAAAACTGAACATTTTGAGTGGCCTTTTATTGTGGCCAGCCTGAGGCACACCTGTGCAATATTCATGCTGTCTAATCAGCATCCTGATATGCCACACCTGTGAGGTGGGATGGATTATCTCTGCAAAGGAGAAGTGCTCACTAACACAGATTTAGACAGATTTGTGAACAATATTTGAGAGAAATGTGTCTTTTGTGTATATAGAAAATGTTTTAGATCTTTGAGTTCAGCACATGAAAAATGAGAGCAAAAACAAAAGTGTTACGTTTACATTTTTGTTCAGTGTACGTGTGTGTGTGTGTGTGTGTGTGTGTGTGTGTGTGTGCATGTGTGTGTGTGTGATAAAACAAAGAGCACAGTGGACACAGTTCATTCATTTTTATTAGTTTTTGACCCCAATCTTAAGTTAAAAATACTTTATTTAACCTATTTTACATTCAGCTGAAAAGCCTCCTCTTGTATGAAAAGAATCATGACTCTTGTCTGAAAGTTGCCAGTGGTGTGACATTGTTATAGATAATATCATCAATGAGTCTGCTCAGTTGTCATGGAGACAAGTGAGCAGAAGTCTTCCTCAGTTGTCTTAAACTTCATGAAAAAGGCATGAGATGTGGTTGACAGTCCAAAAAAAAAAAGAAAAAAAGAAATTGGACTTAGATAACCCATCTCTAAGGTCACAAATCTTTTTTGAGGTAAGAATATGGCTTGTTTTCATGTTTAACTTTTACTTCTCCTGTTACTTTATGTTACTAGTTTATTTGCAGACCCATTCATCTATCTATTACTGCCAATATACCATAGGCTTTTATGGCTGTTTTTATTTCTTTAAACAAAATTGCAGCCACAGTGTGTTTTCTGTATTCAGCAACGGAATACATCAAATTTTTGATCAGAGTATAATGCCAGTTCAAGGCTCCAATATTAGATATCCATTAGGTGAGAGGTCATTTGCCTCATCAGTTATTAAGTGATCAGGATAGATTATTAGAGATTGGGATGGGGCAATAAATGACTCCAGGCTGAGTGCCATACTCCAATGTCTGATGCTGACAAACAAGATTGTAAGGTCAGAATCCTGCTGACTTACCAGATCAGATAATCTTCTTACTCATCGCAGCGCATCTGACTATTAGGAAGGTTATATTGTCTTTGAGTTCTTGGCAGATGATCAAGACGATATGTTTGAAAACAGAAAACGAATCACTGAAATTCCCCCTGCCTTTAATTATCAAAATGTTAATGAAAACACATGCATCAACACTTAGGGCAGGGCCTTGAACAGGCATCGTGTGTGTTCTTCTCGCCAGATATTGACTCATTACAAAGATTTAATAGGATGGAAGTGGAGTGATTACTGTGTCCATGATGAAAGCTTTGTTAAGAGGATTAAGAGCAGAGAGACTCGTCTCCTTTCGTGCCAGACGTGACCAAGACTCAAGAAGGTCTCACCTTCCCACACGCAGCTTTACGCTTTCACTCACTCTATCACTCAGGGGCAAAGCTGGAACTAGATTAACCAGACCTGACTGTCTGGGTTAGCTGATGGGAGGAATAACAAATCAGTCTGATCCAGCTGCCCCTGAAGCTCAACATACTGCCTCTTAAAACCCAGCAGATCAAGAAAACACCACCAATTTAACAGCGTGTGCAACTTTTGGAAAAAAAAAGAAAAAAAAGCTTTTACATAAAACTTATAGGAACATGGTGCAAACACAGGGTGCAAAAAATGTTAAAAATGCTGTCTTTAAAAAAAACAAAACAGAAGATTCAGTCCCCTCCCCACCAGAGTGATTTCATTTCAGGTTAATTAAAACAATGCAGTGCTTGAAGTTATGTATACAGTCTGTTATTGAGATTAATTTTGTGGTTAGTTTTGGGGCTGCGACTTGTCAGGATGCCTTCCAGCTCACTATATGAACAAAATAACTTAGATTGTGTTATATTTTGGGTTTCCGTGACCAGGGGCGTTGTAGTAGGGGGAAAAGTGGGACTGACTACCCAGGGCCCAAGTGGGGAGGGGGGCCCTTAATGGGCCTGAAATAAAAATTATTTTTTTATTTCCATTTTTTTTTTCTCTCCAAGTTATAACTGCAATAAGTTAACTAAAAGTGTCTGGTTAGCACTGTTGCCTCACAGTAAGAGGGTCCCTGGTTCGATCCCGGGTTGGAACGGGGTTCGGTCCATGGCCGGGGGCCCTTCTGTGTGCATATTCTCCCTGTGTCTCCGGTTTCCTCCCATATTCCAAAGACATGCAGGTCAGGTTGATTGGTGACTCTAAATTGCCCTTAGGTGTGACTGTGAGCGTGTATGGTTGTCTGTCTATATGTGTCGGCCCTGCGATAGTCTGGCGACCTGTCCAGGGTGTACCCCGCCTTCTGCCCAATGACAGCTGGGATTGGCTCCAGCCCCCGTGACCCTTGTGAGGACAAGCGGTTACAGACAATGAATGAATGAATAACTAAACATTAAGAATTCATTTCTCATCCCTACTATATGCGCAAAATGGTTCAGCGCCGCTCGACTGAATTGATCTGTCAGCAGTCAGTCAAGCGTGAGAGTGAGCAATATTGCAGCACCATGTCAACCCCCAAAAAAGCGAAGTCAGGATATCAAAAAAGGAAAGAAAGAAAAGAGAAACAAAGGAAGCAAGCAAAGGGAAAACTCATGAACATTTATCTCTGTGTTTTCAGTGAAATCAAAGTTAACAGACACTTTGTGAGATTCAGATGAGTTAGTTTGTTCAAACAGTTCGTCGCTGCAGCGTGTGTCTGCTCGCCATGATCTCCATCACCTCGAGTCCCGTATCAGACAGTGTGTGTGTGTCGGTGTGTCTCAGGCTGTGGATAGTATCAGAAGAGTGCTGGTTTACTCCCAGTGAACGGCGGTTTACCAAAACTCGTCACAGCTGCTCCTTCCTGGGCTTCCTCATAACTTTTAGTAACTCCAATGCATATACAGTCAGCTCAAGACACACTTCAAAATTCCCGTCCTCTCTTGCTCGCCCCCCACTCCTCTCTCTCTCAATCTGTCTCTCTCTCTCTCTCTCTCTCTCTCTCCTCCCTCAACATGACCAACTGACAGCTATGTGAACTGCGCCAACTAGCTGTTTGAACCTATGCTTACACCATACTATAAACATATTCCACTTTTAATACATATCCCACTTTCACTCTTACACTAATTAACGGTTTTTGAACGGCCATGAAGTGGAGTGATACATGCAGAGTCTCAGTGATGTTTTACTCCTATATCAGCACTCACTATAACTGACATTGCGCTAGCTTTAAAAGCCTTCTAATGTCCAAATGGTGTATTAAATTTCAAGTAAGATTATTTCCATTAGTGTTAAAGAAGTAAACTAAGAACTGAGGGGATTAATTCCAATTTTAGGGGCATAGCATCAAGTGGGGCTGAATCTGATTGAAGGTAAACTGGAGTTTTTGGGTTTTTTTGACTTTGAGAGGTTAGATTATACCAAATAAGCCCTTGTTATTCAACAAGTCACTTGGATTCAAATAATCTTGTTTAAAGAGGTGGGCAGTCTAAAGTGCAATACTGTGCATGGTAGGCAGGTAAAAAGCATATGTAAAGGCAGGGAAATTTGGGAAATTGTTGGTTTTTTTTTTGGTATTTTGAATTCAGGTAAACATAAAGGCCTTTAGTGGTTGTCAAGTGTCGACTCCAAACGGACAGCAGGGGTATGATGTTAATGTTAAAATGTGTCTCTGTGTTTGTAAAAATAAATATCAGATCTTGCTGAAGAAATGTTAGATTAACTCTTGTGATTATTTATCCACAAATTTAGGGTTTGAAAAACAAAGTTATAGTTATTTATTGCTTTTAATGGGTCACTGAGTAATGCAGGTGTGGTTATAACAATTGTGCAACGTTGGCTTGGGCTGTTGTGATGGGGCCCAATGAGATATGTTTTCATGGGGCCCAGAATTTCTGGCGACACCCCTGTCCGTGACAACACTCATATTTTTAAAAATGTCAAGAAAACACATTTGCGAGATGACTGCGATTTTACTGAGCGATGTTCTACGTCTTCTCTAGCGATAACGTTCGGTGATGGATATTAAAAAAACATGAGCAGGTTTATTTCTATTGCAGCCACCACACTAGCCGTCATTATTTTCTATTGAAGGCGACATTATGCGGGCAACAATGGAAAGGCAAGCCCCTTATACGTTGGAGCAGCTACGTATGAGGGATTTTTTGGAGGTGACAGTCCACGATTTCACTGAGGAATTATGGATGCAAAAGTTCTGGATGAGCCACTCAACTATGGGATGTAATAATATCTCTTGTAACTCCTGCTGCATCATGAGGGAGCGAGTTCCTACTGACAAGCACATAGCCACAGCATCATGTGCCAAAATACTGTTTCCATCGCAGTTTGGCGAAATATGGCTTTTTCCAGTTGCCTGAAATACCACCTTAATGCGAGCATAAAAACTTTCTAGCAATGTATGGGAGTTTTTTTTTTTTTTTTTTTTTTTTAAATTGATGCCTTTCATTAGGCATATTTTATAATTTCAGTTTTAATTTGCACAATTTTAGAATTAATGGAAACCCACCTCATGTTGGGCTCTAATGAAATATTCAAACAGGAGACAGTCTACTTCTGAAGGCTGTACAGGCTTGATTAAAACTGTGTTTCCACCAAAAACAATCAGTATAATACCTTTAAAACCAAAAGTAACTACAGAAATGTACCTAGAACTCTGTTTAGAATGTCCACCACAGACAGTACTCTTGTAGCACCGAAAATGTAAAAAAAAAAAGCCTGAAAATGTAATAAAGTGTAATAAAACGTTACCAGACTAAAAAAATAATTAAACCCAGTAATGTTGTAACTTGACAAACAAGGTAATAAAATGACCTGGCTGATATTATTATAACATTTTGCCTATAATTAAATAATACCTTTCAGGTGGTCTTCTTTTTTTCAAAAAACGATGATGTAATAAAATGTAATTTTTTATTTTCTTTTTAAAAAATGCTTTTTTCTCATGGTAATTGTGCAGGCTATTGCTATTATTATATTACTGACACTAAGACTTATTTCATGTTTTAGAAACATATACTAAAGACATTAGAATTGAAGTAAAATTTATTTTAACAGATGGCAAGTGGTAGATTGTTATCAGGAAAAAATGTGATAAATGAAAATTGCTTTGAATGATGTGTTTTCTAGTTTTAAAATATTTGAGAAGCACTGCTTTAACACTTTGATAACACCTGCTCAGCCTGCACTCACACAGAAACCATGAAAATCGTACACTTCAGAGTATTTGAGCCAATTGGGACACTAAAGATGATGCAATCGATGGTGAAAAATGTGATGTGAAGCGGGGACATCATCACAGCAAAGTGTGAGACATAGTTGAAGGGACAATGGAAGATGTGGATCGTGAGACACTCAAGCGCAAATTGGCCTCCCTTTTTATATGCAAACAGTGTTACATGTTTCTAGAGGTGCAACACAAAAGATTGTAGAGGATTTGCATAACCTGATGTCTTTTCTACCATCCAGACTCTCAGCAGTGTCTAAGAGATCCTTTCAAAACATCAAATGGAAATGAATGATTCTGTTTTGAAATGTCTAATGCCATAGTTCAGACTAATCCATTCATTAGAAAACATCAGAAAAAGGTTTTCTATATACAGATCACCAAAGGAGTTTATATTTCAAGGAACAATTTTCTCTGAAGCTAAAGCCGAATATCTTTAAAGCACAGCTCATAAAATGCTTTTGTTTATACACCTCGATCACTAAGATCCTTGAGACTAAACTAGGATATGCAACTTTTTTGGACCAACATTGTATTTGATCAAGAAGCTTTGCCTGGACAACTACAGGACGGCAAGTATAACAAGGACAGGAAACCACAGGGACAGCAAAACATATGCAAAAGTTTGGCATTTTAAATTAAAATGTCAAGCTCAAGCAAACTATTCACACATACACACACACACACACACACACATACACACACACACTGGAGAAGAGACAGAGAGTGTGTTTACACCTGGTATTGTTATGCATCTTGTTTGATCTGATCACAAGTGGACAGCTTGTTGTCTCCTCACACCTGTCTCAAGTGACCACTTGAGATCGGATATCACTTCCCCGCTCTGTATGCAAATAAACATAAACCCTAACCCTAACCCTAACCCTAACCCAAATAAACATCATCTCAGCTCTTACTTCAACATGAGTTTATCTAAAGCGTCACCCCATGTTTCTGTACACTTTACAACAGTAAAGAACAACAGCAGAAAACACATGATATGACATATAAAACATACCCATAGGTGTCAGTATGACAACAAGGTTGATTCGATTGTAGTATCTAGTCTACTTGTCGACAAGGTGAAACTGACTGACATTTGGGTTGCCAGACGGTGGAATAAGGAGAGATCAGAGTGAACAGAAGAAAGGTGCGCTTTAACCCGGGATTTGAAAGTATCGACAGAACTTGCCTCCCGAATGTGCAGTTGGACATTATTTCAGAGAAGTGGAGCTCAGTGGGCGAAGACTCGACCACCAGAAGAGCTTTCATTAAATCGAGGAATGGTTGAGTAACTGGCATCACGGGAACATAAAGGGTGTGATGGAGTATATGGAGAAATAAGGCTGGAGAAATATGAGGGAGCGCTTTCATTTTAAAGCCTTATGGGTAAGAGGGCGGGTTTTGTAATCGGCTCCTGATGTTGTTACAAATCAGACTAATAATTATATTTAACTGGCTGCAAAGCACAAATATATGCAACAATATGTGAAGCAAACTTTTGAAATGTTAACACTGCTTCCACTTTTGTGCATGTCTTGGTGAGCATACTGTCTGTGTGTGTATGTGCGTGTAGCCCAATCTCACACCAAACTCATAAAATAGCACCACTTAGTCAGCACTTTTGGTGCAATGCCAAAAGATATCCTTCATGTGCAACCATGTGCAGAGTAATCCCGCCATGACATTACGGTAACAGCATCCCGGAGCATAAACAGCAGATGCAGAAGGATATCTAGAGCTTAATATGTAGACGTCAAAGTCCACTGCAAAGCGGCAATATATGACAAGTTGGGATAATAACATGCTAGTTGGGCAGAGTGTTGTTCTGGTGCGAACTAGCACCGCTCTTGCCTGAAAAGGAATCAATGCACAAACCCGCTACTTTTAAATATCCTATTGAGAGAGACTCTCACTCCAGCCTGTTCTTTTTTGGTCTGAAAATGTCACCGTGCAGCCCTGTTTTATGAATGATGAACAAGGTGCAGACTTTCCTCTGTATCACCGGTGAAGAGGGAATACAACTAGAGGTGGACAGAGCAGTGAGTAAAAACAAGCCAACACATAAAGAGTTTTAGCACCCACTGATTTCCTGAAAATGTAATAACATCTGAAAATGTCATAAAATTTGCACTTAACTTAATTTAAAATGTAATAAAATCTAGTAATATAATAAATATAAAATAATGCTCTGGTTTATATTGATAATTTAATTTATTTGGATTTGATTTCACAATGCACAGTCAGAAGTGTTTTTCACTGTAAAATGTTATTAAAATCACACAGTTCACATCACAGTATTGAATGTTTGTGGATCTTCCCAGTTGTGTGTGATCCTGAGGTGTAATTGTAATGCACCGGGTGTTTTAAAAACACATATACAGTCCATATGAATACACAGCCTAATTGCCAGAAGAAAATGTTGGTATTGTATGTTTCTGCAAACCACAAATATGTTAAATTTGTAGATTTCATACATATAATGTCTACTTTACTAGAGTGGCATAGAGTGTGAGCTGCCTTGTCATTGGGAAGTGGATAGGGTGGTGAATGGTGTGTCACCTAGATGACTACTCTTTCTGCTTTTTCTGGTTTTTAATTGCAGACTAGGCATGTTTGGCTGCCTCACTCTGTATAAAACTGGTCTTTGTACTCTTGTTGGCACCTGCTGGCCAAAATCCTGTTGGCCTGTTGTATGCAGAAAATCAATGATTTTTCTGTCAATAAAAGTTTGTCATAACCCTCCCCAAACAGAGTTATTTAGATGGCTTACAAGCTGCAGATCCCTGGTTAAGACCCAGAAACAAGAAAATGGGCCATATGCTAGCAAGTCATTGTTTTGCTTTTACCTGCTTCTAGCCACCAGATGTGAATGTTTTTTAGTGAAAAGAAAGTAACAAATTAGTATGAAATTGGGATACAGTTGCAGAGAAAGCAGTGAACCCCAAGAACACTTTATCAGAACCAAATCCTTACCTAAGTGATCAGGGTCTTACATGTGAAGGCAGAAAAATATGTTTAGATCACACAAGAAACAAAGTTCGTAAATCCAAGCAGAGTCAAAAACCAGGTGACCAAACACAAGGAAAGGGCTGGAGAGCATGAACACTCTATGGGAACTGGGAAACACTGGACTTTAAATACACATGGGCAAATTACTAACTACACACAGCTGATACACACAGGTGAGTGGCACAGGTAAAACATATGAGGTAATCAACAAAGGCAGGAAAAACTCAGGAAGTGAAAGTAACAAACACAAGGAGAACACATTTCAAAATAAAACGGAAGCGGACAAAAACACATGAACATAAACTTGACAGAATATTGCAATGGCTATAAAGGGCCATTAAAATCCCATCCATGCTCCATGATTGAATAATTAATGGCCAGACTAAATTTGTCATTCAGGGGAAAAAGGACATGCAACATGGTCATCCTTAAACTTTATATTAACCCATTGCTTTAAAGTATGGCATAGTAGTAGTGAGTGAAGAGTTAGTGCTTTTCTCACTCAGCACAAAATGTGACATCTTTAATAAAACAGATCTCTTCAATTATTATTGTATACAGACACACCTAAATGTCCAGATATTGCATTTTATTTCATACCAAATTCCTATATTATATGTTTTTTTCAGGGATGTAAACAGGTAAGAGGTAAAAGGCTGAGAAGATTGGACAATAGAAAACACCTGCCACATGCTCACCCATTGTGAAAGACATCTGCTTTACAGTTCAAGTTACTTTTAAGTATATTTGCAGCTGCCTGAAAAGTAATTTTAACAGCTATTATGTGGTCAAACAACCCAACATAAGACAACGGGACTACATTTTTTAGTCTTATCGACCACTCAAAGTTCACTGGTATGCCGGTGGCCGAGGCCACCATACAAGCTTCCACTTGCTCATCAGGCAAACAGTCACTTAGACATCAATTGAGCGGTTTGCTGAAGGACAAGTCGACATGCAGGCTGCATGGACCAGGGATCAAACCACTGACCTTTTTCTTTGGTAGACCACCACTATTCCTCCTGAGCTTCAGCCGCCCCACATAAAACCAAAAAGGAAATCAATACATGTGGGAGCTGAATACATCAATGAGACAAAAACAAGAAGACCAAAAGTTTGGAAAAAAAAAACAAGACATGCATAAATCAGCTTATAGTAGTTCATTTATTGACACTTTGACTGTCAGGTATGTGAGGGGTAAAATTCATAAAAATCTAGTCTACCTGCATAATGATAAGTAACATAAATGCAAATGTGATTAGTCTTTACTTATCATAATGAAACAGATAAAACCAGGAAGGCCAGCCCAGAACCGACTCAAATATATCTGCATATAAATGCATCAGCACAGTATACTTTGAGGACACCATTAACAGAGTTCAAATTAACTCAGTTTTATCTCAGTTTTGTGCTCCATTACAGGACTGAAGTTTTTGCTGACTTTGATCAGCAGGTGGCATGACAAGGACATGGATGTTTGGTTTGGGTCTATAGGAGTCATAGCATTTAATCACTAGGCAGATTTCCATTACAGATTTGTGCAAAACGTAAGTGATATTTTTGAAATGTTGATAAAAAAGAATTAACAAATGAATGCTTTTCCATTAAGTGATGCGCTTCTCTCGCCATCAAATGCGACTTCTCTTCTCGTGATAAGTATGCCTGAGGGACTCAGTTCCTATCAACAAGTGGATAGCCATAGCATCATGTAAAAGCATGTATTTGCATTGCAGTTTTGCAAAATATGGATTTTTCAAATCACCCAAAATACCACCTCATGTGAGCTTGAAAACCTTCTTGCGATAAATGGGAGTTTTCTTCAAAACTGACATGTTTCCATTGGAGTTTATTATATATTTGCAATTTCAATTCGCGCAAGTTTAGGGTTAATTGAAACCAGCCTAGTGACAAATATCGCAGATTGTACAGTCACTGCAAGACTTTGTTCACAGTCACACTATAGCTCATTTTGTACTCTTTGCTCTGCTCCATTTGTCGCGACATGACATATCCTGGCAACAGCCAAAACATTTGATGAGCTCAAAATAAATGTCTGTAAGCTACGTTATAGTACCCATAAACAATTCAAACTGGCAATTATCATGAACTTGTATCCTTCTTTTTACACATGCTTGCATTAGATAAAGGGGATTCAGACATAGTACAGCACCCCTGGAAGGGTTTGTAGGTTTGATTCCTTGCTCAAAGGTACCTTGGAGGTGAACTGTCACATCCCCAACTCAAAATTCCATAATACAGGAACTTGAACCCTCAGTTTTCTAAGCCAAGTTCCCATAGACTGAGCTACTGACGTCCCCATAGACAAAAAGACACCAAAGGATCAAAAGATTGTCCAAAATGATCTAAGCAGTTGTCACTATCAATTTAAGTTGGTACATCTGTAGTGTGCGCTGGTGCCACTGCAATAAAAACACTTTATAGCTATGGGAAAGATAATGTTGAGTTTAAATTCAGATGCTGAGATTAAAGACAAGGACAGCCTATAAAACATGTCAGCAGCGGATTGAATGAGTGACATGAGCATGTGGTTGGAGAGACAGTGAACCAGCTTCACTGATCAATTCAGATTGTCAACATGATGAATACTTGATGTATGTTTCTCTCTAACATCTTTGCTGCAATCTGCCTCCACACATTTCATATCAGTTCAGATATACTATGATGAAAGACTCATTGTAAAAAAAAGAAGTTAAAAAACCCCAGACTTTCTTGTTTTTTTTTTCCGAAGGAGTGGAATAAGAAAAAAAAAAAAAAAAAAAAAAAAAAAATATATATATATATATATATATATATATATATATATATATATATATATATATATATATATATTAGTGCTGGGCATAGATTAATTTTTTTAATCTAGATTAATCTCACTGCAATCCTGTAGTTAATCTAGATTAATCTAGATTAAAATTATAGATTTGAATTTTGCCAAAGACATTCAAAATAATATCTATCTATCTAAATGATGAAAATGCATCACAAACTGCTTGAGAAAGCTGTTCTACTATAATATTTGGTAAAGAAAAATAATGTTCCATAAGATTTACTTTGGTGTTTAACTTTTTTTTATTTTGTTAAACACAGACATTTAGGAACACAGGTTCTGTCTCCATGTGGAAAAAGCTTTTTCCTGCTAACTGGAATGAACAGCAGAGGGCGCAGCCTCTGATAACATGACCCTAACTGAACTGTGGGCCTACATTAGAGGTCATGAAGAAGACCATTAACGGTCAGCAGCTTTGTGACACGGCGGCTTGAGCCAATCTGCACCAGTCACTCAGGCAGACCAGCTTCCGCCTTGTTCACGCCCCCCTCCGCGTAATTCGACCAGGTATACATCCGCGCTTAAACAACAAAGTGAAATTGGTGCCTTGCTCACTGTATAGACCCAACTTAGTGAATTTTAGTGAATAGTTTTATCGCGCGATAAGAATCCCGCGTTAAACGCAGCACGTTAACGCCGTTAACGGCCCAGCACTAGTAGTATATATATATATATTGACATCTAAGTGTTTGATAGAGGGCTGTATTCAGGATGTGGTTAGATGAAGTCCTGTAGTCCTGTAATACATCGCCGTCATTGCTTTGCAATGACTCCAATCTATTTTCCGTTGCCTTGACCACCAAGTTACACTCACCAACAATTTCATCCTGTCAGTCCAAGCAAAGATATCTCTGATCTCTCTTTTTACCATCTCCATTATAACAATCATCTTAAATTTTAAGCCCAGTTACAAAGTGTTTTGAAGAGCTGTGGTACAAATGACTTGGTTAAAAGCAAAGTAATAGGACTGCCTTTTATTCCCAAGAGACACAACCAAAAGAAAATACAAAAAGGAAACTTGAATGTAAGCCTAAATTATCATTATCTATTTAGATAACAGCCACCATCTTCCTTACTAATTTTATGTTCATGTATAATTTTGTTACTCATTGCCGTCTCATGTTTTTGAAAGAAAGGTGAGGAGAAAACGTCTAGAAAAAACCAAAAAAAAAAATACAAAAAAAGCTTATTTAGAGCTAATTATCAGTAACATAATAATGATGATGTTCCAAAATCATCAAATCATTATTATTATATCATTATTCTAATATAACACCTTATATATATATATATATATATATATATATATATATGTATATTCCATTGCCTCCTCCCCATGTTTTCACAAGAAAACCAGTTTTCAAAGGATTAATTTACACAATATCAACTTACCTTCAGGATTTATTACCTAAGCTTGAGATTAAGTCTTGACGATGCTCCCAGGGTCAAATTCTAGTTTTAAGACCTTAAATATTTTAGTTTTTGTATTACACATCCCTAAATGTGTTTGTGCTTAATTAAACACCACAGCAGGCCAGGTCATGTCCCAGTATCGGAAAGCTGCGCACGTCGTGTGCAGACAGAGAAGAGGAACAAGGTTTTAATATGGATTTTTCCACCTGAAATAAACACCTACAAACAGACTCTTTCAAAGAGCCCAGAAACACTAGATACCTCTACAGGCAGCCAAACTGATGAGAGCTCTTTAGAAATCCTCCCATTTAAGGTCAATGTCATCCTTGTGCTTTACGGCTGAAATACCAAAAATCTGTGGTGGTATTTTCCCTGAATGCCAGCTCCAGCTGCTAACAAGCACAATAAACTCCCTGGCAAACAAGCGCATGAAAATACCTTGCATTGTGCATCAGTCCATATTGGAAATAATAATGATAAAGAAAACCTAGAAAAAGAAAAAAAAAGAGTGTATCAGGCTTTTGTGGGAGAGAGAGGGGGAGAAGCCGCGGGGCGTCTGAGCGCCTCAGCCGTCTGTGTTTATCGTGCTGCTGTGGACAGAGAAGGAAATGTCAGTCCTGTGGCCTTTTCCATCCAGACCAAACACACTCAGACATATACACACACCACATGCGTCTGTCTTCAAACCTATCTATTGACAAGAGAATGCTGTTTGTGTGCTTGTTTGTGTGCTCAGTGACAGTGTTTGTGGGCTGGGCTACAGTGTGTGGGTGATGGATGGAGGGGAAGTTGCTCAGCAGGTGAGTGAATGCCTGAAATGATGTTGTGTTTTCTTCCTTATGTCTCATTTTCTTTTCTTTAGTTCTGTTTCGATGACTGCCGCACACAAAGACAGTGGAAGAACACAAGCAAGTACTAAACATTGATTATACATGTTTTTTATCCTGTACCACACAGTCAAAATGACAGCTCTGAGTAAATTAATTTGTGTAAGTAGGCAGATTTCCATTAACCCTCTAATTCTGCATATTAAAATTTTAAATATAAAACAGCCAAATGGAAACATGTCAGTTTCGAAAAAAAAAAAAGTCCTATATATCATAAACAAAGTTTTTACGCTCTTATAAGGTGGTACTTCAGGTGATTCCGAAAACCCAGATTTTGCAAAAATGCAATGGAAATACTTTTTTTTTGGCCTTTCAAGGTCACATGATGCTATGTCTATGTGCTTGTTGGTAGGAACTGGCTCCCTCATGATGCAGCAGGAGCTACAAGAGGTGTTATTGCATCGCATAACTTCAAAAATTGAGCAGATCATCCAGACGTTTTGAATCCACAATTCCTCTGTGAACAAGGGGCCTGCCTTTCTGTCATTGCTCATATAACATGCCTACGTCACCCTTGATTAGAAATAATTACGGCTAGTGTGGTGGCTGCAATAGAAATAAAGCTGTTGATGTTTTGAATATCCATCACCATGCTTCTTGGAATGTTATCACCAGAGGAGATTCATTATTACTTGTGTTGTTTATTTATTTATTTATATTTATTTTGTATGTTTATTTGTTTTTGTGTGAAGTTGCTTTTCATTTCAGATTTCTATTTTATAACATTGACAATTTGTTTTTGTTTTTTAACCATATATTTTATACAGATTTTTTTTTTTCAATTTTGTTTATTCGCCTGTATTTGTTTATTATATAGAGTAACTTTTATTTTCAGATTTCTATTATATTACATCAACTTTTGCCCTTTTCACATGTATTATACTTTATTTTATCTTATCTTTTAAGCCCATTCTTACCCCAAACTTGTTAAATATTGCTGCTCTCACTGTGCTTCTGGCCTAAGATAGCACCACCATAGGTCACCTTTTGCATCCACATGTAATCAAATCATATACAATATGTGCAACGATTACGGATAACATTGTATGGCGATTATTATTTGGCTACTTGGTTTTATACACTCACACACCGATAGAACAGCAATCAGGAGCAAATTGGGTTTCCGTATCTGTCCCCAAGGATACTTTGACATATTGAACGGAGGAACGATTGAACAAACAATCGTCAGATTAGAGGACGACCTGCTCTGCATCTGAGCTACAGCCACCCAAAACCCCCAAAAAACTCAATGGAAATGTGTTTATGTGAGGACAGGCACAGCAGTCCACACAAGAAACTTACAGATGTCTCTTACTGTCATGTTTGTCATTCTGAGAACACAAATCGAAGCCGTTTGGTATGACTGGCAGCGTGAAGTGATGCGAATGCCATCAGTGCTTGTTTAAATGTTATTGGATGTAAATATTTGGTGCAGAGCCAGTGTGAGGCAACTGAGGAGACTAGCTAATGGTGGCTGTGTGTGTGTGTGTGTGTGTGTGTGTGTGTGTGCAGCTTCTTTAGCCTTTGTATTTATACAGTTTTGTGTGTGTGACCTTCTGTCTGTGTTGGGACAATAAATTCCCACTACTTCAGTGATGTTAGAGATTATTTTTCGATGACGTTGTAATCATATTAAGTAATTTTTTAATTTTTCAACATTTCCAATTGTCCCCAAAGGTGTAGCAGCACTCTCAGTGTGTGTATGTACTACATGAGTGCGTGTGCAGGATCATAAGGGGGCGGCACAGGTTTCCTCCACTGTTTCTGACTCCAATGTTTGCCAAATATGGATTGTGCGAAAGGTCTCCATTAGCATAAGTCTCCCAGTGAAAGTGCTCTGCTCTCCCCCAGCATGCCAACTGGCTGTTTGTGCTCTCTGATTGAGGAAGTGTCAGACACAGCGCTGTTATTTGCACTGCCTACTGCTTCACAACCACAGCAAGAGTTACTGTAGTCAGCATGTTGACATAGTAGAACTTTGAGTTAGTCTCTTTTTAGCCACATTAGCAGCAAATGTGGGGTGGACCTGTTGATCTGTCACATCTGTCAGTCTCCCTCTCATTATATACCTTGATACTTTATATTATATACTGTATTACACCAGCACATTTTTATTTCAAAGTCGTCAAATATCACTGCTTTTGCAGCACACATACTGCCAGCATTTTTTTTCCCTCTACCAGTGCTAAGAAGGGGCCAGACCAATACATGGGGGTGTTAAGAAAATAGTTTCAGAAGAAGCAGTAAGCAAATGGCTCTGCATAGCAGCAGGCTACTGCAGAGCTGCCTACTGCTATGAGTACTGTATTATTACTATTATAAGCAAATATTCTACTCATCTATGGAGCCGTGCAAGCTACACAGTCCTGCAATTTATTTATTTTTTTAAATAAAATGTATGTGTCAACAGTTGAGGGGATTCTGTTGACAGAAATGTTGTCAAAGGGTTTTTTTTTTAATGGAAAAAAGAAAAGTTGGGTAAAACAGATATATTTATATTTCCTCGTGTCTGTGACAGATAAATTGAAGCAGCAGTAAAAGGAGGTATAAAGTCAGTATGACTATTGAAACTCCATGTTTGCTGTCTCTTTTGGCTGACAACTGCATGTGTCATGTGGAAAAAATGGTCCATGCTGCACGCACGCAATCCACCAAACTGACAACAAATGGTGACTTCCAGAGCTCCTCTGAAAATCCAAATTTTGAATTTCAGATTGGAAGGTCGTTCAGACGTCAGTCTTTAAGAACTTTGAAGACAAAATGTGGAATCAACATGATCAGATGCTGCAAAGAAGATGTGAACTTTTCAATTTTTATGTTTAGAACATTAAAACAACACATTTATAGCTGTTAATTGCTTTACAGTTCAGTTATTTTTTCCTGCTTTTTTTATTTTTTTATTTTTCCCCAATTAACATCTGGAGGGGCCACCCAGATTCGTGACGTGGCTTTAGCACACCCTAGCCCCAATGTAATGCCGTGCCAGTTTTGCAGTGATTTCGGCATAAGATCCTGATGCCAAAAGTCACCTTTCATAATGCCCTGCCTGGCAGCATCAGCTGAGAACGCAGCCGGACAGAACCATTTGCACTGTTTTGACACGCCCGCAGATGCCGCTGTCACAGCAGCATGAAACCCGGATGGATGGCGTCAGTTGAGAGTGCGGCCAGACAGAAACTATTACATCCACATGGTACACTGCTGGATGGCGTCGGGTTGAAACACTGCCTGTAACAACGTAATATAAGGAGCACGAAGGTCTATTTAGGAAGGGCAGAAAGGGTGGTGGATTGGTCCAACAAACCCCAGACATTCATGCGGGTTTCCAGGTTTCGCTTTCTGTCTGAATGTGTAAAGACTGTATACATATTATGTATACATATACTTTACATATGGATTACCTGAAATGCATAGCAAATACACTAATTCCTTTAAACACTAAGGCTTTCACAAAAAAAAAAAAAAAAAAATGTCACCAAAACTAACACTGAAAAACAACATAATCAGCTTCAAGACAGCACTTAGCAAACTTTGCAATCATTATGGCACTCATAATTCTAATGAAAGAAAGTTAGATACTTGAAATTGTACTCTTATTTATTTACTTATTGGCTGTCCCAAATATTGCAACAATCCTCAGTTTGAACTTAAATCTATAGGCTACCATTGAATGCTCTTGTAGGGCTGGCAATAGTGCTACTTTGTGACTGCAGCTTGATGTCTCCTTGCAAAGGTTAAGCATAACCATCTTCACTGTGTATTTACTGTACAGATGTGAGAGCAGTTGTGTACTGTGAAGAAGCAAGTTCAACACAAAATGATAGGCGTCAACATGCTGCTGGAGTGATGGTTGACATAGAAAACATTAAGTGAGGGTGTTTTTCCGTTCCTCAAACAGAACTACCACTGTGTGCCCCAGCTACAAAGCAGCAGGTCAAGAGCAGCAGCAACTTTTGTCCTCTGTCAGAGTTAACAAAGGATGTGTTCTCACACACAGTGCTCTGTGTAGTTTACCTGTGGTTCAACACACAAGCACTTATGCTTGTTCGCTTGACTTATTTTGAATTTTCCTTTCCTCTTGGTGAGGCTAGAATGTAGGAAAACAGATTTGAAGCCTTGAAAGACAATTATGTTGACTACAAGTGTAAAGCACAAAGTGAAACCCAAACTACAACAGCTATGTTAATTAAAATAGACAAGTATCTGTTCCATCAGGCACACTTGAGGAAAATGACCATAAAGAGCGGCTAAAACAACTCCTGTGTAGATGAGCCTTTGCAGCTAACACAACTGTGACTCCATCATGCTGATTAAGACCCAAATTTAGTGAGCACAACTTGAAGTTAGCCACTAAAATTTGATGATGTGGCAAATATCAGGCTGTTTGCTTTTAGCCTCTTGTTTGAGGGCATTAGCAGTAAACATTATTGGCAAAGCAAACAGTTGTTGACACACAGGTGTGATTGTAAAGCTGCTGGTGAAGGAGTGAAAAGTAGAAAATAATGAGCTGTGTGAGTTGTATGTGTAGCTTGCTGGTAATATTCTGTGCATTAATTATTGTCCACAAATCTCACTTAAAGTCCAAACCAACAATGTTAGAGTCCATCTCTCAATACTTGTTCAGCTGCTCTTTCCTTGGCACTCTGAAGATCATCCATCAACTTTCATCTGCTTTGTCTCGGACTAGGTGGCGTGGGCAGCAGGCTGAGCAAAGTATGATTACTCTGGAATGAGAATGTGCTATGTATGTTTAATTGAATCAAAATGAACTACAGTGTGTGTTCATGGTAATAAAGGTTGATGTCAGAAAGGACTTCTTTCTATACATTTTATTTTTTTCCATTTTCTTGTTATAACAACATATTTCTGGTTGTTTTCTCGAGATCATGACTTATTTATGCCAATATCTCAAGATTATGACACTCGTTTTCTTGTGATAATGACTTATTTTTCTTGTTATCTCGGACGGGCTTCGTTTCCAAAGATAACGGCATAAATGTATCCATTATCACGAAAAAAACAGCTTTGTTTTTCCGAGATAACAAGAAAAATAAGTCGTTCACAAGAAAACAAGCATCATAATCTCGAGATAATGGCAAAAATAGATCGTGATCGAGAAAACAAGCGGAAATATGTTGTTATCACAAGAAAACTGAGAAAATAAAATGAATAGAAAGATGTCCTTTTAGGGCTTCCGTACCACAGTGTGGCTCTTAATGTGTTTTTAACAACAATGTAGCTCTGTGATTCAGAGGAAGAAGGTATGTCTAACACCATCTCATCCCAACTCGTCAAATGGTGCCATCAGCTAATGACGTTGTAGGCCACGTTAAGACGGTCCTACTAAAAAGTCTTTTCTTTGTGTTTTTTTAGAAAAATCTGCGTTCATATAACACTGTGAAATGATCCACGTGTACACGGATCCACAAACAAAAAAAAATGCTGTAGTATGCATGCCAGGCCGGTAGTTGGCAGCGTAACTTTGTAATGGCACACCATAGAAGAACACCACGCTGTTCTCTGACAGAGCAGTGAGTATAACCAAACAAGAAGATGATGGCAAACACCTGCACGAGAATCAACAGCATTAATAAACTCAGCTTGTACATAATATTGCTAGTAGATACATTCATCGCTAATTTGGGTATCTGTATGGGAATTGCCCCTTATTATATTGTTTCCAGTAGAGTTTTAGTTCACCACTGACATCCATCAATCTGAGGACAAATTACATCCTATGGATCTGAGCACAGTGACCACTAAACAGCTTTTAGGCCTCTCTGCCAGGTGCAGGTGTGACACATTTAGCAAATACAGTTGTGCATTGTGCAGTGTTGCACATAATGGTAAATGGCTGCATTTATCTAGTGCTTTTCCCCTTTGCCACTCATTCTTACACACACACACACACACACACACACACACACACACACACACACACACACACACACCAATGGCAGAGGGCTACCATGCAAGGTTTTGGCCTGATCATCTGTTGCACTTTAGGATCAGCGTCCTGCCCTTTGACATGTGGACAGGAGAAGCTGTGGACAGAATCAGACAGAGCCTGCCTACCTCCACATTCCATTACACCACATTTTAGGGAGGAATGTGCTGATAATAAGAGGGGACATGGTAACAGAGGATGATTATGTTTCCTGCTGGATATACAGAGGTCAGGCCATTTGCAATGGTGAATTTTGCCTGGAAACATGATCTGCCTCTGTACAGTTGGTGTAAACACAACACAGAGGAGATTTGCATGTGCCACAAGGAAGACTGTAGTGTTAAAATGACACATGAATTAAACATATGCTCGTATATACGGCTTTTTCCCAGACTGTCAAACACCAAAGCTCTGTCACACCCCTGAGCGTGTGATATCAACACACAAAGGAGCAGTGGTTTGCAAACTTTGGGTTGGCCTCAGTGTGTGGATGACCCGGGGAAAAATATGTAAAGTTGAATGAATACAATTTGCTTAGGTTATTAAAGAAAATAGAGTTTACTGATGCTATAATGCATTTATGTCACTTCAATTAAACATGGATCTGTTGCATCGTCCCACTATGTGCATTTGTTGACATCACAGTGACGGCAACCAGGAGCGTTAACAGCTGACGTATTAATTAAAATATTTTTTTTTTCAAATGTCGAAACATGAACAAAATATTTCTAAACAAGCCATAAATTATTTAAAATATGCGCATTATCTAGTTTTTTGTTTTGTTTTTTTTTTTTTTAGATATTTTTATTAGCAGAATGCAATGGTGTTGTGATGGATTCATTATTCATCCCTCTGAAAGAATACATGCTGGAGCTTTTAGATATTTTTAAATGTAATTGTGAAGAAAAAAAAACTCCTTGAGGTCTGTTTTAAAAGGGTTAATTAACACAATATTTGATTTCTGTAATGTAAACAAAGTGATGCAGTTGTTTGCATTGCCTCCTCCACCTGCTGCACTCATATCTATCTCATATTTAGACTTCTTCCACTTTTGTATCCCTTGTTTGATGTGTCTTAATGTAAGGTTTAATTGAGATTTAAGTCAACTGTGTAATAATGACTGCTGTTATTATTTATTTTCTAAGCTCAGTGATCTGATAGAAATCGTCAGCTTTTTTAGTTCTCCTTCCCTCACAAGTTGTCTTCATGCACCAGGTGCTGAATACAAACAGATTTTAATTTGGAAAAAACTGCAGCAAAAAGACTCTGTATTTATTATTATGTTACATGTCCTCTTAATTGTCTTCTACAGCTTTTCAATTAACCCTTGTCTGTATATTATTTCTATAAAATGGGCTTAACATATTCCATCTCTACATGCATAAGAAGTGATGATTTCACATGAACGTTCATTACACACTGCCATATGTTTGTGTGATGAAGGTGTCGGGAGAGTTGCTCTGCAGGGAAAATGTCATTTTCTTCATCATTTGTGACTCATACTGCAGTCTCATTAGCTGTTTCTCTATTGTTTGGGTTGAATTACACATCCAGGATGTAAAGAGAAGTTTTACAGAACCACGTCCAAGTTTACACTTTTGACTATGAGCTACATGTTCCTGCAGCTTTTTTTCATGACACAAAAGTTTCAGCCCATTGTTATTCCAAAATTGTAGAATTTTTGGTTAAAGATCACACAAGCCTGTGTTTTTGCACGAGACACCATAGGATAGTGGCAACTGAGAACCTGAGTGGATAGAAACAGTCATGATGTTATTGTACACCAGCAGACGACCAGGAGGCACCTGTCACATTCCCATTAAACATGACTGGACAATGTCCAGTTGAAACGTTGCTGGTAAAAATGTAACATGTGGATGTAATAGGGTGTGTGGGTGGGTCGGCGGTTGTGTCTAACAAACCTTGGGCTTTCATGTGGAAGTCCAGTGTTCACTTCCTGTCTAAATGTGATATTTTTTGTTGTTGTTTTTTTTCTACACCTTCACATGCAACACTCATCCACACTTGTCGCATGGTGCCACTCTGTCAGTGACCCTCCATTTCTACATTGTAGATATCTATCTATATCTATCTATGGTCAACAAATGCACATGTTTTGGGATAATCCTTACATTTACAGAACAGTACGGACTGTAACAATGCTTGGGATTAGACAAAAAAAGTCCTGGATGGTTAAGTTTAGGCAAAAAAGGCACATGGTAATTTGTAGAAAAAAAGAAAATCTGTTGTACCCATCCACCTCCCCTCACGCCCACCCTATGCACGCACTTGCATTATGTGGTTACTGTCAGCGTTATTACTTAACACTGTCCTTCAGTGTTTCTGAATGGTTCCATCCGTACACATTTTCAGGTGCTAACACCCGTGCGTGTTCCATGTGGACATGCCTCATGCCTTAAGACCGTTTGCCAGCGTATAATAACAATGCCAGGGGTTGTGTCCAAGCTCAGATTTATTTCATACTGTCCAGCAACATTCACATTGGATGCTGAAGGTGGCTTTTGGCATCACAGAAAGCACTGACAGAGCGGCACTATTTGACGAGTTTGGAGTGAGAGCGTACTGGTAATCCCACCATGTGCTTGTATTGACATCAGGGTAGCCACATCCGGCATCATAAATAGCAGGAGCAGAAGGATACCTAGGGTGCAATATGTAATCTGGGAAGTCCACTGCAAAGCAGAAATATGTGAGGGTTTGAGATGAGAGTGTGTTGAAAGTTTACTTAATGTAATGTGTAACGGGTGAGGTGTAGACCCAGATGCAGTACACCGATTAACAGTTCTAGTTGGTAATGACGTTTATTTAAACCAACACAGAAAATGCACCTATGACGGTGAAACAGTACTGATAATTGTCCGTTCTTCGAGCGGAACGCCCAAACAAAGTCTCTGGCGAATGGACGGTGGGAAGAAACGGAGCTTACTGCACTCGACGCCGTCGAGGAGGAAATCCCGTCGTCCGCTGGATCGGCGACACGTGTGGAGGTGCCGTCGAGGAGAGAGCGGAAGAGTGGTCGGGGACAGGCGGAGATTTCGTAGCCGGCGGAGCAGTCCGAGAATGCAGCAGTACCGATGGGGATCAGGCAGAAGGATCGTCGGGGGCAGGCGGAGATTTCGTAACCAGCGGAGCAGTCCGTGAATGCAGCAGTGCCGATGGGGGTCAGGCAGAAGGATCGTCGGGGACAGGCAGAGGGTTCGTTACCAGCGGAGCAGATCAGGAACACCAAAGCAGAGCACGTGGTCAGGAACAGAAGGCAGGTAGGTTCTCCAGGGAGCAGGCGAGCAGAGCAGGTCGGGGACAGGCAGGGTCGGCTTCGTGTGATCAGGCAGGTACGCTGGAAAGTCTTGCATGCTGCGAAAGAACGATCTGGCGACGAGTGTGTGTGCTGAAGGGGCTTATATCAGGTGCTGATTGCTGATGGGCTGCAGCTGAGAGGTGAGTGAGACGAGGTGGCAGAGGAGGTAGGCGTGGCTAGCAGGTAGAGAGGGTGAGTGGAAAAACACTGGCAGAGTGGCAGGAGGTGGATGAGAGGCAGGAACCGTGACAGTAATGACTCATTAAACCTCAACAAATCAAGCATTATTTCCAAGATCAAAAATGAACATTAGACCTCTGAATCACTTGACAAAATGTGTCAGTTGACCAACCACAGAGCCAGAAAGCTGACATCACGTCCAAAGATGTGTAAAGTTAACGAGCTGAACATCTTCAGTGTGACAGTGCCATGAGAGTGACTGTGTTTTCCAGTGAAAGGACAGAAAATATGTGAGGTGCTGTAAATCACTGCTCCCTGCTGATGTTTAAACAGTAGCCGAGTACAGCAGTGATGAATAATGTCCAGCAGCCGCCCCTCCGTAGGAACCTCCCCCTCTGTTTCTTGTGTAAACCTCCCTCCTCTTCCTCCTCTCCAGAGCAGAGGGAGGATGTCCAGGGTTACACCTAAACTGCTTCAGTAACCAGCTTTAATCAACGACTCAGCCATTCCTTTTATAGATTTAGCCTCTCAGTGTGCTACACAGCACTTTCTCTCCATCTCTCCTCCTCCCTGTTTTTCCATTTCTGCCTTCCTACAGGAGCGGATGGTTCAAATTAAGTGTGAACCCAGTGAGTGCTGGAGAAAAGGGGGCACAGCTGGGCGTATTTAATTAAGATTACAGACGTGTTGCCTGTACCGCTTTGTATTAGTCTTTCTTCCACACATTACAGGCTCAGTGAGCATGACATGACTTATGGCCGCAGTGTTTGGGCCATGGGGTGAGTTTTAATTAACCCTGGGAGGATAGGCGAGACTGATACTTCCTGCTTCACTCTGCATGTTGGCCACGCAGAGTGAGGCCCCTTAGAGCCGGTCAGGGGAGCCCCTTTGGATTCCAGCTGCTTCTCTTCTGGCAGAGCAGTGATGACCGGAGCTTCATGGATACTGCTGGGATACTGAGGCTGGCAGGGCCGTCTGCGGTGTGGCTACAGCCTGATTACTGCGTCACATCAGCTGATCCCGGCTCACCTTTGAGGGAGGGGGTATGAATCATGGGCGTGGAGCTGAAAGGGAATTAGCAGATTTATTGCAATTTGTATGTTTCATTGATTTGTGTCCAGCTATTGTGTTTGTTGTTCAGGGACCACTTTTACATGAGTGGAAATAGTTGTTTTTTCATATTACTTTAACCCTTTGAAACCTGGGTAAATTTCAAATACAAAAAGCCAAGAGCAACTTAATTATTATTCTCTTTATTTAGACTCAAAAAAATCATGAGCCCTCATTTGCAATTATGTCAAGCAGATGAAATGCAAGATTAACAAATAAAAATATATAATAATAATAATAATGGATGAAAGGCATACAATCAGTCAGTAATGTTAACTTCAATATCAGTTTAAACAGTTACAATCAGAGTTAAAAAGCTGACAATTAAAGATCTAAAATAACCATATGAATCCAGTTCATGCATTTTTAAAGCGCTTTAAAGTGCTGTTCATTCAGAGCTCTTTCAAGCTCAATGAACTCTAGGCACCTGGAGTGTAAGCCAGTCATTAGACTGAGTGTAATGTGCTCCGGAGGACCAGACTAGCATGGAGGAAATATGAGACAGTAGCATCCCAATAAGTGCTTTGTATTTGAATAAGTAAGAAAGCAAATCAGGTCTCACATAGGGAGAAATGATTCAGAGATCGGCAAGAAATGAAAATACAAGAAAGTTAAATAAAAAAAGCAGAAAAAAGAAACTTAAAAAAACATAAAATAAAGGAAATGGCCTGGATAACTGCTTTAAAATTCTAATTCAGGAAGTAGGAATATGTAGTTTGCTGTAAATTTTGTTCTCGCTTTTTTAAAAATAATCTTGCAAACTAATAATTTCTTTCAATTTGTGGGTCAATTCATGCCAAGTTCCTCATTGCCTTTTTCCTATGTTTGTGAAAGACATTGCACCAATCTGTTCGGTGTTCAAAGGTAAACATACCTGTGGAGGCATCTCAACACAGCACAAGAAAATTATTGACAATTCATGTTTGGAAGGGTCAAAAGCTCTCCTCTGGGATTTCTGAGTCATGCTTCGTTGTGCTTCAAAATTCCTAAAGTAAATACATAAATACAGTACGTCAGACAGCTCCACTATGTGGATTAGAAGGGAATAACATTGTTTCAGATCATTGTAATCCAAACTTCAATCACAGTGAAGACTAATAATTATGAATATAATTTAAAGAAACGTATTATGAGAAACTGACATTCACTAAAATGGGATTTAATGCGATGAATGTGTTTTTGTGTTCTAAACCCAAAATGGTTGAGACAGACATGAGGAGCAGTATTAAGAGTTTTAATTAAAAAAAAAAAAAATGAGTTCGCACAAAATATGCTGGCAATGCTGGCAGAAGGCAGGCTGGCACTGGAAGATGTAGGCAGATGAGCAGGTAAATCTCAAGGTGAAACACAGGAAAAACATTGAAGCACTAGGGACACGATGGCTGGTAAAGCAGCGAGGCAAACGCTGAAAAGAGCCACAAAAACATTGGAGAGTTCAGTGCGAACAAACACTGAAAAAAACACTTGCTACAAACAAGCAGCAAAAACACTTTAGCACATGAAAACTATTGGAGGAAGCATCACTGAGAAGCACTGCCGGACGAGACGGAATGATCTGGCAGAGTGTTGGAGTGAAGAGGAGGAGCTGATTGCTGATGATTCAGAGCAGGTGAGCCTTGTTGCCAACTCAGGAGAGAGAGGAAGCCAGCCATGCCTCCTGCTGCACACACTGCAGAGAGAGAAACACAACAGGCAGAGAAAAGAAAGAGAAAACAGCAAAAAACTGAAATCCAAACACAAAAGTCCAAACCTTCTGTGTGGAGTCTGCATGTTCTTCCCATGTCCACATGTTTTTTTTTCTGGCTTCCAACCACAGTCCAAAGAGGTCAACTGGTGATTATAAAACTGGGAATGTAAGCGTAAATAGTTGTCTGCCTCTCTGACTCCGTTGCAGGCAAATTGGTCCTTGTATCAACCTTCATCATTATTCAGTTCCTTCTGCAAAAACAAAAAAACGAGTGAAAATTTGATTAATTTGTTTTTCTGTTTAAACCAAATATTTAAAAAAGACGTTTGTTTTATCATTATTGGCTTGAAAGGAAAAAAGTCAAAAGAGGAAAAAAAACAAAATAACTGGTCAAATTTATGTTGTTCATTGTTTTTATTTAATTATTTTCTTAATTCTAATTGTGTCATTCTGTTGCGTGTCGGCACTTCGTGCATGTGCCAAGCAGAGGACTGATGCTCAGAATTAAGGAAATGATGATGAGAGGATTTCAAAAATATTAACGGTATTACCAGAGCCGAGGTCACCAACATTGCGTATGCCGGGTATAACTTTTATAACCACTCCAGTCCTTTTTACCTCCTTTTACCTGTTGAAATACCATTGAAGAGCCAATACAACACATAAAAACCTGCCAAAAAGTGATTACAACCCTTATCTTGTTACATCAAGTTGTTTCTGCCTCATAATCTATCGATGTCATTCATAGTGTATATACTGACAGACTGTTGCACACCCGGTCCTCTTTTACCTGTTTAAATACTTTTAAAAGACCAATGCAACATATAAAATGTAATTTGCAACTTGCCAAAAATGATTGCAGCCATTGTCTTGCTACTGAAAGGTTGTTTCTGCCTCAAAATGACTACATTTCATTCAGTGTGAATATATTTGACAGATTATAGCCCACTCACTTTTTATCTGTGTAAATACCTTTAACAGACCAATGCAATGCATAAAATGCAATTTTCAACTTGCTAAAAAGTGATTGCAACTGCTATCTTGTCACTGAAAAGTTGTTTCTGATTTGAAGGAGCTGTTGGGTGCTACAAAAAAGACTTCAGCATTTGCTGTTTCATTTGGTTAAGATGTAGACCATCACTCCTGGCCTTCCACCGACTCATTCTTCTCACTTGGCTAAAAACACACCATCAGAGAGGGATTGATCTCCAGGTAGGTTTATTTTATTTATTTATTCGTTCCAGCAGCCTGCTAATGCACATTATGTACACTCATCT
The DNA here is from genome assembly GCF_008729295.1 of Plectropomus leopardus. Lineage (NCBI taxonomy): Eukaryota > Metazoa > Chordata > Actinopteri > Perciformes > Serranidae > Plectropomus > Plectropomus leopardus. The sequence continues at coordinate 3,878,470 of NC_056471.1, read as the reverse complement.
GAGAGACGCCTCGAAGAAGTAGCTTTTTAATCTTTCCTCAGGACAAGCTGAAATTACTTTGACCCCTCTTTGTCGAGGATGAAGTGTTCTCTCAATCCATTTCTGCACGCTTCCCAAGGAACCATGGCAACAACAACAAAAAATGACTTCATTAATCAAAGACATTTACCATCTAAACAGCGTTTGGCAGCAGAAAACAAAGCAGCTCCTCTAAGCTGGCCCCTATTTAGCACAACACAGCTGCCTGCATGAGGCGGTTTATTTAGAAGAAGCATCAGGTCCCTTGGGGGGGAAAGCAGTCATAATGGCAGTGGTTGTGGTGGGAGGTATATATATGCATGCCCCCACACTTCTATGCCTTTATGGGATGCCTTAAACGATGGGCTTGACAGTGTATTAAAATAAATCCTCAACACGGAGAAAAAAAAAAAAGGGGGTAGGAAAAATATCTGCAAGCATCAGCATCAGTGTTTGGGCCACAGTGTGATTGATTTCTCTGTCCATTCCCTGTTGGCTCTGCCAGAGAGAAATCATCAGGATGGACAGGCAGCCACTGACACTTCATCCCTGGAGAAAAACACTGCCAAGCACGGACACTGTTTATGCATACACTTGGCAAACAGTGCACAGACCCACTTTCTGAGCAAGGGGATGTTGTTGTACTGAGGAGTATCCAAAACACAGATCATGTCAGTGTTAAGAAGAATAAAAAAAAAATTCTACTTTTGTATCCTTGTTAACTTTAAGGTGCTGGTATACTTAATCAGAACTACTTGATGCTTGGTTGATAAGCTTCAGAAAGTCTAATACCACATATTAAGCACTGTTTGACTTGTAACTAAAAGAAAATTAATGAATTACTTGGAGTTGAGTTGAATACTCAGATGAAATGAGTATCTGGTGCAGACAATGTTCCTTTTACGAGTATCATCTGAGTAAAATGTGTCAATATCTGTACTTGTGATGAAGGAAACTTCAGACTATTCTCATTCCAAACTTGTCGAAAAGCTTCGCTCTGTCATTGCTTTTGGCGCAAGTGCATGACGCCATAAGACACCTTTGGTGCACACATGGAATGCTGCCAGATGGCGTGAGGTGAGGATACAGGAGGGTAGAACAGGCCATGTGTTATTATGCGCTGGCGGATGGCCGGACGGCACCTGCCACTTCTGCCCAATATGCACACGGACAGCATCGCTTGAGAACACAGCTGGACAGAACCTGACGCGTGCGTATGAAACGCATCATGATGGCATCAGGATGTTTCCTGGTAATGATGTCATAGGAGGACATGATATCAGGGTGAGGGCACTTGTAGGGCAGGTGGATGGCTCCCACTAACCTGGACTTTGATGTGAGAGTCCAGTGTTGGCTTCCTGTATGAATGTGATGTTTTTTTTCTACCATGTGCCTCCTTGCCTTAAACCTAACCATCCAAGTGCAGTATAATCCAACCATGTGCATTTGTTGACATCACAGTAGTGGCATCCCAGAGTGAAAACAGTGAATGTTTTCAAATGTATCCACAGAATCCAGGAGAAAAACCTGCCTTTGCCATTATTATATGATCATTGCATCAAGTCTTCTGGTGTCTGTCCATCCTGGCTTTAAAGGGAAATGTGTGTAATTTTTTATTTGTTTTTAAAATTTTTTTTCAGGCTCACATAATTAGAAGGGTCTTATGAAAAAATGAAACATTTTCTTTACCCTTTACTTAATATGTGTAACATGTGGGTTCAATATGTAGTGTTGGGTCACTCTTAGTCAGAATAAACAGCAGGATGGAGATGGATGACTTTGTTCAGCACCAATTTACTTTTCTTTACGCTTCCATAACACACCAGTCACATATATATATATATATATATATATATATATATATATATATATATATTAGTGCATTACTTCAAACATATGAATTACATCAACTTCTAAACCGTACATATGGTTTGTTTGTTATTTCTTCCTGCGACAACTCAAATCTCACAAAACTTCAGAACGAGACTTGGGCGAGACTTGGTTAGACACGAAAAAAGATCAAGCAAAGGGTTAAGAAAAACATATCATACATTCCACCTAAATGTGTCAGACAGTTATTGAATTTTAAGCCTGTCAGTGGTGAAAACAAGCACTTTAGATGGACATACACTGATAGTCAGTTATTGACCTTAAGTATTAAATCGCAACATTCTCACTTAACAATGCATCTGTGACAAAACTTTTTGCTGTCATTAGTCATTTAAACATAAAATATATAAAAAAGGTCCAGGTTGAAATACCAAAGTTTCACTTGAAGTTAGAGTGGGATTTGTGCAATTCTCTCCTTGTAGCCATTAGTATGCTCTACACTATTTGTGATGCCACCCGGCTCTTTTTTTACCCTTGCAGACTCATCTACACTGTTCAGATAGGGGTAGACAGACATCTTTCTGCCCAATCATCATGGCTGATATTTGGCATTTTGCTGATTTTCTCTATCAATGTTTACGAACAATTGATCAACGATCAATTATAAAATTACATAAATTACTCTAAAGGCATTTAAACACAGTTTTGTGGAGTTTGTTGTATTCCAAATTCTAAATTTTCACAGAAATATTTTCATTTTTATTCTAAAGTGCATATCTGAATATAGGTTATCAGTTACATAAAATACAAATAATCGGTATTGGCCCTGAAAAAGGAATATCAACCTCTAGCTCAAATACATGTCATTTAGCTCAATCTATAAAAAAACAAGACCCAGATTTTAAATTAGCAGAGCTTTTCCTCAATGACCCAAATGACTGTAGAAGTTTTAGTCCACAGCACAAACACCATGACTTAAAACAATACAATCTTCAAGAAAAGCAAAAAATCATTTTCTGCTTTTCAGTACAACAAAAAACCCACAGAGTGGAGCAGCGCAGCTCAGTAACAGGGAACAATTTGTTTTATACGGGCCCACATAAGCCCCGAGCTTCCTGTTTTCACAGCTGAATAGAGTGGCATGGCAAGCCGTAATGTGTCAGAGCCAGCCATGTCATTCAAGAACAAAAAAAAAAAAAAAAAAATACACAAGTAATGAAAGCCAAAATGACAGCAAAGCAGCAACTCTCTCCTGGAGCCAAAAGGGAAAATGACACCAGGGCTGTGGCCCACATGCTGTGACACATGTCGTGTCACTGGCTGTGAAATTACTTCATCCCTCTGTTTTGCCTGAGGAGGACAGGCGACCCGAGCGGAGAACTGGACTCCTTTGAAGGCTGAGAGCTGTGATTTAGTGCTGAACTTTAAAAGGACGGCTGCTTTCCTAGGCACTGGGCATCGGTGGTAATAAGGAGGATATAAGGGAGCATTGGAGTAAGGATATGGGGGAGCAGAGGGCACTGTCTGGGCACTGGCCCCTCTGTGCTCCCTGTTATTTGAGACAGTGGGAATGCTGTGAAATAGCCTGTCTCATTACAGCTAAGCCCCTCTGGAACAGGTACGCTCCCAATGGACACTAGAGATAAAAGGCTGTCTCTATGATACCTTCAGTGCCTCACTGAGCCGAGGAACCAGAGAAAATTGCTTCTATTCACTTAGATTTTGGAATGTAAGACAAACTAGTTCTTTATATAGGATGCATTAAAAGCTCAGTCAAAAACAGTGAATGTTGTAGTCATAGACGTGTCAAAACCTCAATTTGGCATTTTGGCAATTGTCATCTTGTTGTGTTTTTTTTAGGAGACCGTAGAGACCACCCAGGTGGCCAAAATGACCTGGCCTAGAGTTGGCTTGAACTTGGCACCCCAGAAAAAATTAGTCGGGCCGCATCCAGTTGTCCGGCTCTGCTAAGATGTGCCAAAATTGGGCCAAAGAAACTGGCCTGATTCCAGCTTCTGACACTGCTGCCACTGGGCCATTATCAAAAATGACCTGGTCCAGAATTGGCCCAAACTTGGCACGCTAAAAGAAATGAGTCGGGTCACGTCTGGTTGCCAGACTCGGCTGAGGACTGAGACGGGCCACATCTGGTTGCCTGACCCAGCTGAGACTTGGCATGAATGACACCCCAGAATCGGGCTAAATAAACTGGCCTGATTCAGCTGCAGACACTGCCATCACTGGGCATAGACTGTATATAAATATGGACAACATGACAGTTCCCCCAAAAAGTAACATTTCAATCTTGACTGTCCCCTGCTGTCAGGTCGCAGTATAGGCAATGTTAGTTGCCACAGGTAGACCTCACAGAGCTATTTGTCTCATTTACTCACGACAGGTGCCCGTTTTGTGACATCTTGTTGTTCCTCTGGGCATGGGGCCACATCAGGGCCATGACCAGGTCACTTTGTAGTCTGATATTGGCCACATTGAAATGATAATGTAAACAGCTACATTAAAAAAAATTAAATCAAGAAAAAAACCTGAATTGAGCACTGAGGCTTGCAGTGAAAACATGGTGTAATTTTCACTCACTTGTGAAATACAGGACAAAGAAAAGCTTTTTAGCACTCCAAACATTTTATTGATGATCATAGAATGTTCCTCTCATGTTGTCTTGTATGTGAATGTCTCCTGAATCTTCAGTCAGCAGACTCCAGCAGAGGAGAGTATGAATACTTTTCACACAGCACATGAGGTGATCTTCACAACTGCAGACCACTGAACATGTGCTGCAAAAAGTTTGACAGTTGAGGCCAAGGTTGCCTCATCACGGCGACTGCACTCCGAGTAGCACATCCTCCTCCTCTCCAGTCACCCTGACACCTAGTCTACATTTACTGATGACACACTGCAGTCGGCCACGGGTTCTGGGTGACTGGCTCAGAGTCTGGTAGCCACTTTGTTTGTAAAGATAGCGGCAGAAAGTCTCAAGTGTCAGGGAGCGAGAGAGAGGGGCCGAGGAAAAAAGAGAGTGTCAGCATGAAACGGAGACTTCTTTGGCTGAGGAATCGTGATGAATCGTGTTGGGCTGTTTAATAGTGGAAGGGCCCCGCTTCTGAAGCCCACAGCAGGGCCAAGAGGAAAAGCCCAGGGGCTGGCCAGCTTGAGTCTGCATCCTCACAGTCCAAATGTCACAAACATTGTGAAACTGCTCGAGTCCAGTACATCACTGCGAGTAGAACTGCAGTGAAATGAAATGCTGCACAGTAATTGCTACAGCTCTGTTCAATGTTGACTGCAACACAGAAACAGCTGAATGACTTTCAACAGACTTTTAGATAGATTTTTTGCCAGGGGGCTGAACAATTGCAATTTTAATCAGTCTACTGTGTCTATTTTATGCCCATCAATCCAGCACTCTTGCCCAGAGCAACATGACTCAGGTCAAGTGTCACAACATTTGGTAGGGTATCCATGGTGATTTCTGGCTTTGACCTTTTTAGTTAACATTTTTTAAAATTTCCCCTTGACCAGAACTTTGGTCCATGTTCTACATTTTTGGAAAACACATTCACTTTGTTTCTGAGTGTGAGATGAGAGGATGGATATCAATCTCATGTCTGTGTGTTAAGTTCACAGCTGGAGTCAAGATATGCTTAGCTTAGCATAAAGGCTGGTAGCCGAAAGCCTGTTCTCAATCGGACCTCGACAAATATGTCCACTCTGTCAGCACTTTTGGCGTACGAACATGACACCAAAAGCCACTTTTCACGCCCAACCAGAACGTGGCTTGATGGCATCCAATGAGTATGTGCTTGAACAGAACCTGTGGTGTTGTTATTACATAATTTATGAAGCTTCCGATGGAAGTACTGATCAGTGACGTAATCTACATGATATGAAGGTATGCCCTGCATGTACACAAAGAAAGCTCCAGCCTGTTCTCATTCCAAACGCCTAAAATAACGCCATGAATATGATGGTATTTTATTGCACCCCATGTGCCTTCCTCTCCTACTCCTAACCATCTATGCCAGCATGTATGTTTCATGACATACTGGCATCTGGCGCCATGTGCTGTTGTTGCCTAAATACAACCAAGTGCCATGTCATCCCACCATGCCCATTTGTTGACATCACAGCAGCAGCATCCCGCAATGTCAACAGCAGACGCAAAGGGATACCTAGAGCGTAATATGTAGACACAGACGTCCACAGGAAAGCGGCAATATGTGACGACTTGTGATGAAGACATGTTGGAACATCAGTATTTCAGCTCCATATTAAAATTAAAAAAAAAAAAAAACAAATAAAACATCACAAATACAATAACACCTTGACTGACAAGCTAGTTCACTGGAATCCAAGCAAATGATGGAACTAAAAACCAAGAGCACACAATGTACACTAAGACAATAGAAAGCTGAATATGTTATAATTTAGCAATAGCAATTAGGACCCACAAGACACAGACAGGAGAGACAGGTGGTAGTTTAAATGGTTTAATCCTCAGTTTGTGATGTTAAACAGGGTTTCTTCTCCTCTTACTGTGAGGGTCAAGAGAATCCGAGGTGGGTAAGAGTGGATAGAGTCGAAAGGCGAGGTTGGATGTGGCTTGTGGAGACGAAGACAGGCTCCCAAAATCAAGGCAGAATTCCTATAGTCTTCACAAAACCTGAGCAAGATGAAGGCTGAAGTGTTGCCACTGAAGGGTTCACAAAGGCCGGGCTTAAATCAGGTAGCTGCCAATTATATGATCATCAGGTGTGTGTGAGGAGCAGAGTGTAGGTCAGCCACCGCCAGAATAAGACACACACAGACAGACGGGACACAAACTCGGGACAAACATTCAACAAGAAGGGAGGGGGAAACACTGGAGAAACGAGGGGAAACAAAGGCGATGGTGTGTGTGTGTGTGTGTGTGTGTGTGTAAATATAAAAATTATATATGTGTGTGTGTGTGTGTGTGTGTGTGTGTGTGTGTGGTGGTGGGGGGTTAATTTTTCAGAAATTAACTGTCAGACTAAATAAAAAAATAACGTTAATATTACATTTTCACATATTAAGAATATGAATAACTCAATTTTTCACAAAAAATGTCACATAGAACCATATCATTCTAAGAAAACAAGCTATAAATTCTAGTACACATATATACTGTACATATATATATTCATTCATTTTCTGTAACCGCTTGTCCTTGCAAGGGTCATGGGGGTCTGGAGCCAATCCCAGCTGTCATCGGGCGGAAGGCGGGGTACACCCTGGACAGGTCGCCAGACTATCGCAGGGCCGACATACTTTCACACGGTCACACCTGAGGGCAATTTAGAGTCACCAATCAACCTGAGCTGCATGTCTTTGGAATGTGGGAGGAAGCCGAAGACCCCGGAGAGAACCAACGCAGACACGGGGAGAACATACGAACTCCACACAGAAGGGCCCCTGCCACTGGATATATATATACATATATGTGTGTTCTAGTCTCTCTACATATATATAGATATTTATACCATCTACAATATTATTATAATTTCAATTTATTGCCTGAGTTGCACAGAATTTGATGTAATACCGCACAGACCTTTAACTGGATATGCAACACAATAACACAATGGTAGTATAACACATCCAAGGTTTAATTTTTGAAGAACACTGGGAGAGATAGTATTTTTCCCTAAAATTACATTGTAAAATCTAAGATCATAACCGTGCACACATAACACATAGCCCAAGCTTAAACAAGAAACACCATGATGCTTGAACTTTAATATGAAAAACACTCCAGGTATATCATGAACTTACAAGCTGAAGCTCCCTCCATAGTCTAGGAAATGACATGCTACTTCTCAAGCACTTCCTGAGGTTATGAAACCCTGTTGTGGATAATACAATACTTTATCAAGTCAATTTTTAGTCATGCATGCTATTTAGGAAAGCTGAAAACATCTTTCATTACACTGCCTTTTACCATTGTGGAATCTCGGCACACTGTGGCATTGGCCCAGGCACCTGCAGTGTTAATGTCTTCCACACAGTGGAGACTGGCTGCCTCTCAATCCCTCCGCTGTCATTTCCATCATTTCTCCTATCAGCCTCTCTACTTAGCCCATCTTCTCCAGTTGAAAGTCCCTGAGGTGAAGTACACAATCATTTCCACGGTACTACTCCCTCCATCCCGTGTCATTACTCCTTGTATCGCCCTCCCTCTCTCTGCTGCCAGTCCTCGCAGGTAATACTGAGCTGACAGCTTTCATTCCTGCTCCGACAAAGATCACAGGAGACAGAGAGAGGGCTGAAGCTCAACCATCGCAGTCGTCTCCCCTTTGACTGGCCGTCAACTCGTCATGCCACGACTATGACGGCAGACAGGGGAACCAGACTGGTGTCAGTGCCCACGCATCAACTCCACTCAGGCCTGGGACAATCGGGGCATCTCACTCCCATGTGGGCAGAGGCTGGTTGGGGATCATGATGGGAGTTTTCTAACTAAGGACTGTAACTCAGTGACACAAAATACACTAATACCCTATTGATTTAGGTAGCCAAATATGTTTCAGGGTAAATCTAATTTGTCCATGGTTTGCATTCTCTTACAGCTTTTTTTTTTTTTTAAATGCCAGGAGGTTTCATGCAAACATGTTATCAACCTAAGTCGTCACATATTGCCACTTTGTCAGTGGACTTCTGTGTCTACATATCACGCTATAGGTATCCCTCTTTGTATGCTGTTAGCATTCGAGGATGCTGCTACTGATGCTGGTAAATCAACAAAAGCACATGGTAGGACTGTGCTACAAAAACACATTTCAACAACAAAAGCACATGGCAACCAATGTTGGGATGTCAACAAAGGCACATGATAAGATATAGAAAAACAACCCATCACAAACAGATGGGTAGAGAACACCGGACACTCGCATGAGGTCGAGGGTTTACTGGACCCATCCAAAGCTCGTCTTTACTATAGGAACCTTCTTGCTCCTTACATTATGTCATTACCAGCAGTGTTTTAACCCCACGCTGTCCAGCAGTCTATCATGTGGACGCAACAGGTTCTGTTCAGTAATATTCTCAAATGACACCAACTGTCCTCGTATCATGCTGCCGCAGCTGGTGCCGTCCAGCCATCCGGCGGCATACAATAATGCCACAAACAGTTTGGTCTGTCTCAGCAGATGATGTCCAGTGGCATATCATGCAGACACAAAAAAATGGCTTTTGGTGTTAGGATTTCACGCTTTAAAAGACTGCAAAAGTGGCAGGGTTTGACAGCTTAGGAAAGAGGTGGCAGGGATTCATTCTGTGCTTACAACGCTATTACTCCTTTATATATATATATAGAAAATAATGGCGTGCTGCATGGGGATGCCTGATTCCCCCCCAGATAAGTTGATAAAATGAATGGATGGATGAATTGGTGGATGGATGAATGGATAATTTGTTGCTTTATCAGTGCTCTGAATGTCATGTATAGAACATTTAAGTGTTGAATTTGGATGTGATTAGTAATGGTTGTGCATGGAGGGAGTTTGTAGTCCCTCTATCTGTTCAAAGATGGTACAAACTGCGTCATCATGCTTAAGTTGCTGGTGGAATATTGTCCGAAAAAAAAATACACTGACATGAAATGGCTTGTAGCCCATTTAGTGACTTTGTTATATAGAGTAAGGTTGTTTTTTTGTTTGTTTCTTCTTTAAGTAATAGACTATCGATGTTTCTTACAAAAGATATTGCACATAGAACATTTATTTAAGGGTTTCAAATGTGTCTCGAAGTCTTTATTTGGACATGGAGTTTGCCTGGGTTTCAGGTGTTAAATCAAGACCGCCATCTTTCCTCAACCTTTACTTGGTGCTTTGAGTCGCCTCAAGATAAGATAAATGTGAAAATTAATTCTTGTGATCTTTGTGACATTGATGAAGGCTGCACAATTTGATGGCAAGCTCTTGAAAACACCAAACTGGACCTTTGAACACAGTGACCAGCTGTGGCCTGCTGAGAGAGTGAGAAAAGTGGGGAGAGACATATAACGCAAAAGAAAACAACATTGCCAACAGGGAAATTGTTGTTCATTCCAGTCTGTGTCCCAAGGTAGAACACACGGTGCCGTCCCTCATTCTCATCGAACCACTGTTTAAGACTAAAAACAAACCCCTTCAGCTGAGCCTGCACCACTTCTCCCTTCTTCCTCTAAACCTCTAAATCCTTCAATAATAAAAACAGAGCTGCGAGGCACATGTCGTCTTCACAGCCCCGCTTTGCTCCGAGCCTCTCCCAAACATCACAATTCCTGAAGTGAATCTCTGCTTTGTGCAAGAGACAGCCTCATTTCAGTCCAGCTCTCTCTGAAAACTTGAAAGCAATTTAGTCCCGGGGAGTTTTTGAAACATTTATGTGGGCTGGGCCATGCATATTTCATCAGAGGGCGGTAAAGTTTAAAGTAGGACACACCTACTGTAGTGCATGAACAATGAAACTCACAGCCCCATTGTCAGACTTTTTTACAGCACAGTGGCCGTGGAAAATACTATCTGATTGCCTCAAATGTCAACCCTGTCAACACTGTAACCAATATTACACATTAGTGTGCAAGGGATCTTAAACCGCAGGAAACCATGGCAACAGGACGTTTGCAACAGCGCCAACAACCGTGACACCAGACAGCAAATACAGTGCAATTATTGTGACTGTTTATGTAAAGGTCCTCACATGTCTGAATAAAGCTAAAAGGAACAATTACGATGGCCCTGAGGGTTAAAACACAACAATCTTTTAGTAAAAACAACAGACCCTTCATCTATTTCCATGTGGAAATCTCTGATCTCTGAGGTTGTGACCCTGGAATGATTAGGACATTAATATCGACGGAAGGACAAATCTGTTTTTGCAGAAATAGAAGAAACTGTTGGAATCTCTGGGACTTCAATATATTTTGGACTTACAAAGGTAAAACAACTCTTGACAAATGTATTTATTGGGGACAAAAAAGTTTGCATTAAGGACCAGTCATGTAACGTTTAAAAAAAAAAAAAAAACTTGAATAAAATAAAAATACTTTTGTTTTGAATTAACTGAATGAGTTTACTTGATGTTGCTGTTTTGGTTATTTTCTCTTTTATAATATCTTAACTCAAATTCGTCAAATTTCGATTATCATGATAGAATACTGCACTTTTGCATTTAATCTTCTCTTAACTTTCAGTTCAGAATCATCTTTTGCTAACACGTTATAATAACCATAATCAATAAATGTTAAAGTGACAATTAATCAAACTTAAGTTATTAGTTATTTTATTGTTAGTTGCAACAGATTTTGATATAACACTTATCTCAAAGTGTTATAAACATCTGGTCCATACTCAATAATGTCAAAAATGTCATAATGAGTGCAACAATAAACTGTTAAAATAACATAAATTATGGCATTACTAAATATTAGTAAAAAGTATTAATTATTATTATCGATTGTCGACAGTAAATAAACTATCAACAATGTATCATTTATTAAGGATGGTTATCATAAGGTGTTACTTTATGTTTTCTCAGTCTGTGTGTTTGTGTGTGTGTGTGTGTGTGTGTGTGTGTGTGTGATCGTGTTAGTCGAGAACCTTTTGCCACTGTGACCTGATTTGTATTGTCTTGTCCAGTGTGTATGTGCTGGTGTCTGTGCGGCTGTGTGTTCAGATGGGTTGATGGGATGTTGATTCATGTGTAATCATATGCTGAGGCTGCTGTAAACAGGCAGCAGAAGCTACGCGTGGCCTCTGTAACAGTGCATATGCAAATGTGTGTGTTCATCATCCCCACGCGGACCAGCCACAGTCTGCAACAGCATGTGTACGGAGCTGTACAGTCCTCACGGGTGTGTTAGAATGACAAGAGATAAGACATGGAACATACTCTGTTGTTTCCATACAAAGAGCTAACTCAATGCACAGTAACAACAAGTGGGAACAGTTAAATCTCAACACATAATACATCCTTAGAATTATTAGCTTTTCTGATCCAAGTCAAGAGTCTAAGGGGATTTCCACATCCAGTTTGTTTGATTAGTGTGAACACAGTGTACCATATCCAGGCATGGTATGCAGTCTGCGCTCAAGTCCGATTCAAAAGATGGTCTCAAGTATGAGTTATTACTGCGCATACTTTCTCTCGTAACTCTGTTTTGTACTTTCAGCCAGGTTTCTACAATGGGGGAAAATTAGGAATTAGGGTCAAATATCATATTTAAAACCACAAAGATCAAGCAGGCTAAATGACATCTATCTGTCTGTACCTCCAACCTGTTTCAGTATTATGGACAGAGTGTCAGTAATCAATATAGACGCAGCAGAGACTAACTGTAAAATGTCTTTCTACTTTCATGCTTATTTGTTCCAAAACGGCCCATAAAACACCCACAGAACCCTTGGCCTCCTCTGTCCCTGCTTTCTTTACTCCTCATGCCTCGCACATTTCTATGTCCTTTTGCAATCACTGCACCAGGGTTTCCATTGGTCAAAATGACTTTGGCTTGCAAGGGTCCGACTGGCCGGCTCCTTTGAGGAAATTCAACAAATTTCATCGTCTTTTTGCCGTTTTACCAGTTTCCTTCTTGTCGGTGAGGGCAGGCTATTTTAATTCAAACTGCAATTTCGAATCACGTGATCTCACTGACGAGCACAAAATTCCAGAATTATGCACATTGCGTGACCTGAAGTGCTGTCTCTCTCTCTCTCTCTCTCTCTCTCTCTCTTCTTTTAAAATGCGATTAAAATGCATCTAAAATAGGCAAACAAGGCATTTTTGTGCGACTTCAGTGAAAAATTAAATCTAACAAGACAGCTAACATTAAATGTTCGACAAAAATATGTTTACTTATTTTCATAGTGACACAGCAGGTGTCGGATCCAAGTATTCAGGTTCTGGATCCAACTTGGAAGCAGGATCTGGCTCAAATTAAGCCCTGGGAATGCCACTTCCATGATTTCAACACAAGCAAATAGTGGGATTACGCTTCACAACAAAAGCACATGACAACCAACGCTGGGACGTCAACAGACGCACATGCAGGCACTGATATTTAGGATTTGGTAACAAGGTCATGAATGATTAGGTTTTGGCAAAAGAACTCATAGTAAAGTGTTGAAAAAAATCATCACATTCATATGGGAAGTGAACACTGGACTCTGGCATAAAAGTCCGGGGTTTGGTAGACCAATTCCCAGACACACTGCCCATCTGCGTATCATGTTGCTGTAGCAGGTGCCAACCAGCCATCCGCCATCATATAATAACATCACAGATGGATAGAACTGGTCAAGGTGCTGTTATATGTTCTCAGCTGAGGCCATCAAGCATGTATCATGCCGACATGAAAAGTGGCTTTTGGTGTTGGGATCTTACATTGAAAAGCACTGACAAAGCAGCAGGATTTGACAACTTCAGAATGAGAATGGGCTGGCTGAGACTGAACCAATGCGGTCCATTTGCCGTAAAACCACAACATTGAACTAAATATGACTGAAAAGGCATGTAGAGCTGCTGAAAGGACTGGTTTGTGAACTCTTTTGCCTACTGTACCTTCATTTGATTACATTCAAGGCAACAGACTGATTGCAGAGATGCCATGCAACTTGAAAAGTACCAAATTCGAAAAGGACATATGGGTTCATGGTACACATCGTGCGAACTGAGCAAACTCAGTGTCCTGTTTTTAAAATAAGTGTAAACTTCATCCAGCTGGTACATCACCACCCAGCGAGAGCACCCATGGTGATCAAACACAGACTCTGCCAATGTCTCAGGAACATCAGAGGGAGGGAGTGCATTTGTGTCTCTAGCATCTCTGATTGAAAGCCCGTAGGTGAGCAGAAACAGCTCTTGTGTAAAGCTTGTATTACTTGTTAAATACTGCAGAAAAGAAACAAGACTTGTGTCAGTATTGGTCACACCATCTATAATCTTAACATTGCCGTCTAAAAACGTCTTTAAATGAAAGCTGACCCAGCAGCCACTTTGCATCCAAAGTAATTGAAGCAAATCGGATCTTTAAATGTTGCTCCTGTCATCACCACTCTATTCCACAGTGTGCTCCAAGCTTGTTATGCTCCTAACTGCTATGAGTTACATGCACTAAATCACTTCCCCTCATCGGAGTCTCACTGGTTGAAGGAAGCTCAATGAATCATCTCCCCCCCCCCCACCTGTCTGCTGTGTGTGACAGAGTGGCAGATGGGAAGTGATTGAGCGTAAACACTGAGGGCTCTGAGGAGGGATGATGTGACAGCGTCCGGGCTCATCATGCCCCTGTAGCCACAGATACACATTCACTGCCTGCACAAGCCTGGAAAAGGCGAATGGATTATAGTTCCCGCAGAGCAACATGGAGACATGATGAGGGTGATTGTAGACTTAGAGACCAGACTCAGGTGTCGGCTGGCAGTGTTTTGCATTTTGTAATTGTTGGCAAATCCCATGTGCAAGATCAAACAATGAGGAACAAGTATTGTAGTTTATTATGACTCAATCCCACATGCATTTTGCCTCTCCAAATATTCACTGAAGCATCAAATGTGCACTAATCCCCAACAGAAAATAGTCCCAAACAAATTTGCAATTTGCACTTGTATGATGAAATAGGTGCTGATTCTGTCACATTTCTGCATTCCTGGTCACCTGCTTTTTCTTCATGGCAAGTCATCCAGTTCTCACTCAACCAGAGAGTGCACAGCCATGAGGGCGATGTGTGTTGACTTTTTAGGCAATTAATACGGTGAACGTTTAATTAATAGCCCAGGCTATTATTTGCTTAAACCACTGAAGTCAACATACTTATATATGGGAAAAGTGTCTGTATGAAATGAGCTTTTTATTCCTTTCACATAAACTGTTGCTCAGTAAAGATGGAAATACAACCAAATTATATGAGACATGGGCAAATTGGCTTTATTTTATTCAAAAACATCGGAAAAGGGTATCAAGCAACAAAAGAAGAAACGACCCAGAAGTTAGCAAGACATTTATGAAAAATACAAGGATATAACCTGAAAGTTTGCCAGACAAACAAAAAACAAATCAAAACAAAACAAAAATCAAGAGATTAAAAAAATACAAAATGAGAAATGACCTGAAAAAAAAAAATCTTAAAAGTTAATTATGATAATTATGATTGTAGTTCAGTTTTTTTTTTTCTCTTCTCTTCTACGTCTACTTATCACTTTTCTTTTTTTTTTTTGAATGTCTCCTGTTTACCATGCTGGCAGTTCTGTCTTCTGTGGTGCTCATGTTTTCAGTAAAATTAATTGAATGACTAGATTGTGGAGAATCATAAAAAAACTAACACTGTGAGTAGTATGTCCATATTGATAAAAGCTTAAACATATATGTGTATGAATGATCTAAGCAGCTAACTAATGTTAACTTCAGCCAACAACTCGGTTTAAGACATCTAAAGAACTTGTATAAAAATAAAATCCATGCTAAGCAGACCATGCCTGTAATTGAGACAGGCTTTATTTGTCAAAATATGTAGACACACCCGGCTAGTAATATGGACTAGGCTTTTATCTGAGGTTTCATGGAATATGTCTGTATATACTTACTATAACAGTTGTCCAACTTAGCCAGATTTACAGTCATGAAACATGATACAGACAAGATATCCTTGACCTATGACATATGAAGACCAAAATCGGAGTGGACATTTGTGCCAAATTATATAAAAAAACCCCGAGGGTCTTTTAAAGATACCACAGTCACGAGAATGACAGATAAAATATCATCATGACCCTGACCTATGGCTATGACCACCAAGACTTTTTCAGTTTATCGTTGAATCCAAGCAGACGTTTGTGCCAAATTTCTAAATTGACCTCAAGTGGTTCTTAAGATATCACAGTCACAAGAATGAGACAGATGCAAGGTCCCATTAATTCTGTCATTTTTCTTAAATGTAGGTTAAGAAGATATTAAATTTAAGGTGATCCTAAATCCTGCTACATCTCTTCGGCTACAAAGGAGGAGTTGAGTAGTCTCAGAGCCTGGGGAAAGAAACTGCTCTGTAGTCTGGTGGTTCAGCAGCAGATACTTCTGTATCTTTTTCCAGATAGCAGCAGGGTGAGCAGACTGTGGGGTGGCTGCTGTCTTTCAGTATCCTTTGGGGTCTGTGCAGACACCTCACTTCACCGAGGTCACTGATGCTCTGTAGATGGGAACCAGTGATGTTCTGGACAGTTTTAATCACCCGCTGTAGAGGCTTCCTGTCCTGGCCGTGCATGAACCATGCCAATTGGTGATGTTTCCAGTCAGTATGCTTTCTATTGCACCTCTGTAGAAGTTAACCAGGATCCTGCTCTGGAATTTAGCCTTCCTGAGTTTCCGTAGGAAGTAAAGCTTTTCATGTGTTTTTTTTTTTCTAACCTGGGTGGTGATGTGTGATGACCAAGATGGGTTCTCAGTGATAGTAATTCCAAGGAACCTATAGCTGTTCACCTGCTCCACCTCACCTTCGCTGATGTAGACAGGGGTGTGTGTCTTTGCCTCCTTCTTTCTAAAATCAGTAGCTTGAGAACCAATTTCTCAAAGGACTTTATCAGGATTGGGGTAACAGCCACAGGGAGATAATCATTAAGAATAGACACAGCAGCGTTTTGGGTACAGGAACAATGATGGCTGTCTTGAGATAGGGAACAGTCTCTTGTGAGAGTGAGATGTTAAAAATGTTTGTGCCACATTTGGGGAAATTCCATCAAAGTGTTCTTGATATGTTGCATTTGCAAGACTTGGATAGACAACCTAAAAATATAATGTCTCCAGCCACAGATTTTGTTGCCGCAGAGGCATAAGAACACTTGACTTGGCATGACTTCTGAGTGCAAAAGTGGAAGATTATTATCCCTTAGTTGACCTTTACATCATATTTGTATTGATGAGAAAAACACTCTTGTGGCTCTCAGTGACAGATTTGGCTTGATTTGAGTCATTTAAACAAAAGAGCATAATTGACATTTCAATTACAGAAATCTGCCTGCTTGTTTATTCTGTTTTGAAGTCGAAATTCTGCTTAAGCCCTTCAGAGATCCCCAGGAAAACATTGTATCCTCTCGAAGCTCTGCTTACCCCGAATAAGCCCAAATCCCCCATTAAACAGCCTGCATTGACACAAGGAAATGGGATGGATACACTGTCAGGCGTCTGGTTATCAAAGGTGGTCTCAGAATCGTCTACTTGCCTCTCTTGCGGAGTTTTCCCTTCAGCTTGCGTCTGGCGGATTGCCGAATGAAGCAGCTCTGACAGGCAATTACTGTATTTAATATCTCTTGGTAGTGGGAAGGCATCATTGTTTGGGTTTGAGCGCAGTGAATCCCAGGCAGGATCAACTGTGACAGCTGCTTTCTATCCACTATCCTCCAATTGTTATCCCCCCGCAACCTCCCCCCTCCAGGCTTCTCTGCTGAGAGAGCAGCCACCATCCAAATGAAAATGAAGACACATGAATATTTCACCGCCAATGTGTCTTTAGCAGGGTCAAAAACAACAACCTTGTTTGGAGTGTCATGTATAAATCATGAATCTTCAGAAGTCTTCTGAATGCAGATTTGAGGTAATTATTTGTTGGTTGCACACTGTTTTTTTTTTTTTTGTTGTTGCTGTTGTTTTTGGACTCATCCCGGCTCTACGGATATCATGTCTTGACATCATTTTGAATCGGCAGTGGAAAAAATGAACGAGCAATCATCTACAAGTGGCGTGAGCCAAGCAATTTTTCAGCATTCATCTGCACCACAGGCCACAACACAGCCTGGAGAAAACAGGCGAGGCAACCCAAATGGAGTTTTAATGTTTGCTCTATAATTAGATTAAACCAAGTTGAAATATACTGTTTTGCCTTAGGTGACTCGTTAGTGTGTACAGAATTATGTTTCAGACCAAATTACCAGCTCTCGCTATCTAATCTGGAGCAGGATTTGCATAATGTTCCTTTTTTTAAATATGTATATTAATAAATAGGGGAGGACAGGAGAGGAAAGTGCATTAGTGCAGTGTACATTTTAACCATCGCAGTCCCAGTTTCCCCCAACACACACATAAACACACACAAACCCTACCAGTTTTATACAACACCCCGATTCCCTCCTTTTCTCGGGGAATAATAGGGACTCGAGAGCAATAATAAAATGCTTCACTGCCTTCATCCCAAAGTCTAAATCACTTTTACCATATTCATGAAGCGGTGGAGATGTGTAGAAGGAAGACCAAACATCAGAGTAAATCAGTCCTTTTAGGAATTTATGATCGTTTTTTTTTTTTTTTTTTTTGGGGGGGGGGGGGGGGGGTTGCATGATTTAATTTCATCCAATACTTCAAATATTTTCACTCAAATGGTCTAATGCTTGCAAATTTGACCAATTATTGCACATTTCCACTTAAAATTAAATCCAATTTGCAACCACCCCCACAAGTCCAACTCAAATAAAATCAAACCTCAACGTCAACACACTAATTTACAGATAAATACTGTATATATTACCTCAGACAAAATGGAACACAACAAGCCCCAAGCAATTAGTCCCAACAATGGGACTCATAAAAGAAGCAATATAAAAAACTAATTTTCTCTTACTTTTATTCATATCCAAGATTTGTTCTTAATTCGTTTTTTGCCACAGATTTTTGGGATTTACAAACATTTTCTTAGCTTAGCTTTTCTCTTAAGACTGCAATCAAAAACATAGACAATTGCTAAATTATGTACAGTGTTACTTTACCAATAATGATGGAATTCATCCAAATGCTTTGACATCATCTTCTTTCTGTCAGTGTTGGTCTGTGGGTCAGTATGGCCTTCTGTTAGATAACACCAGCTAGCCAAAATCAACATTGGGGGCTCGTGTTGCCATATCCCACCACCCAGAAGACCCACATCTCCCCAGGCTCCCTTCCTCTCCTCCACAGTCCAGGGGCCTGGCTCCTTTCCTGAACACCTCTGGTGCCAACAGGTGGCTAACACCTGCAGAGGCATCTGGCTCGCCGTCCAGCCATCTGCATGACCACTTTAGCCACACGGACAGTCCACAAACAGAGCTGGACTGCTGGGGCCCACAGCCTGATCCCACAGGACGTCTTGGCTGGTTTATTCAGAAAGGTAGTGTTGATGATGGCAGAGATACATGTGTGCACCTATCGTTGGACCATACTGGTGGCTCTGCAGCTTTTAGCTCAAAAGTATAAAGTGTCCCATGGCTCCTCATCTTTCCCGAATTTTTTGGACCAAAATTCTATCATAGACTGTATAAATAATGGACATGGCCACTGTGATGTCACCCATTCATTTGTGGACTCTTGTATTAAAGCCCAGAGTTCAGCATTTCTGCTATCACCATCTTGATTTTTTGATTTTTTACTTTTTTTAGCCTAAGTGACCAAATTAGAAAGAGGGGGAAAGCTTTTCAGTGTCAGAGAGTGTCATAAGAAAGTTAACATGAAGATACATTAAAACCAGGACTGTCAAATGATTCTTTTTTTTTTTTACTGAATTTTAGTTTATCATGATTAGTTGCATCTGCCTCATAAAACAGTTTTGAAGTCCATATTGACATGGTCAATCAATTCTCACTAGACTGTCTTGACTGGGAATCCAATGACAGCATTTTCATGTTCTCATCCTAAGTTGTCACATATTGTTTTTCTTTTTTGTGTCTTTGTTTTTTTCATATAAAAAACATAGTGGCGAAATGACAAAAAACCTGGTATTTAAAGGGTAAAAATTCTGAAAATATATATATATATTTTATATAAATGATTATATTTATCATTAGGACTGATGTTGGTTTAAAAAAAAGGTCAATGAAACCAAAAAATAATATTAATGTATAATATTTTTTTAAAGCTTGATTTTGTGCACAGAGCCATATGTGTGTGTAATATTAAAGCGAGCCCTAAGGGTTAAACATAAAATTTTAATGTTACTTGTACTCTGAAATAATATGTCATTATTGCCAAAACTGATTTACTTTTATTCAAAAACATAAATCATGATAGCAAACAGTTGTTTCTAGCTGTCCTGACTTTGGCGGAGCCACCATGGTAGCTTTGACACGTGCAGCTACAGATGGTGCTGGAGAATATTTAAGTGGGGTTTGAAAACAGAAAGATTCTAAAATGGGGAGCAGAAAGTGGTGACATTCTTGGCATGGCTGTCCATCCCTTTCACCATCTGTCAGTGGATATCCCACTGTTGTAAAAAAGCACATATTTATGGAATATCTTTTAAGTCAATTAAAATTTAAATACTGTAATATATCTTAAAAGGGCAGTTTGCTTTTGAAAACAGCAGAAAAAAATGGGCATAACAGCTCCTGTCAGTTGTGTGGGTGTTGTGGGATTCTGTGTTGGTTATCCGCTTCATATTTCAAAGCAAATATATGTAAATATTCAAATTTGATCTATATTTCTTCCAAACGGTTTGCATAAACTCTCGTCCTGCTGTAGCAAAACACTGCCAGCAAAAGTGGCGAGCGGAGAAAAATACAAGTCAAGAGAAGGCTAGACTCTTCTTGGCGTTCTTCCTGTAAATCCCAGCCTGAGGCCACCTCCTCCCACACCTCTCTTCTGCATCCAGCCAGCCCTCCCCCAAACCCCCACCTCCATCCCCCATCTCCTTCCATCTCCTCTCATCCTCTCCTCCTCACTCTCTCCAAGTAAGTGCTTCTCAGCCGTGTGCAAGCGAGGCCTGTCAGTCACACAGCAGCAGCTCATTCCACTGCTTAACTTCTTTTCTCCCTCTCTGGCCATCTTGTGTCAGATGAGTGATATATTGTTGACGCAGTTTTCATTGTTTGACTTTCCAAATGCAAAATCATTTTTATAATCAAATCAATCAAGAGGAAATGGTCCATCAAAGTTTTGTAGGCCAAATAAATGCAGGTCAGGTGTTTTATTCCCCTGGATGGCCAACAAGCATGGACGGATTATGAGACAATGGGCCCTCTAGGCACACAGAAGCAAGGGGCCCCACCACCTCTCCTACATGAGACACACAGAGAGTGCATTACTTTCTAGTCGTCATGCATCTTATTATCTTATTTGTTGTCATTTGGTGTCTACTTGAGGTTGTTTTGTCTCTTTTTGTAGCGATTAGGGTGTCTTTAAGGTATTTTTTTGTCTTTTTTGGTCATTTCGGATTGTTTTTAATAATGTATCATTTTTTGGTCATTTTGTTTCTACTTGAGGCCTTTTGTCTCTTTTTTGTGGTGATATGGGTATCATTAAGGCGATTTTGTGTGGTTTATTCTGGTCATTTTGTATTACTTTTTTGTCATTTTATGTCTAATCAAGGTTGTTTTGTCTCTTTTTTATAGTGATATGAGTATCTTTAGGGTGAATGTGTGTCTTGTGTCATTTTTGCTCAATTTGTATCGCGTTTTTTAGTCATTTTGTGTCAACCCAAGGGTTTGTGTTGTTTTGCCCGTTTTGTAGTTATTTTGTGCCTGTACATGTACTAAAAATAAACATCCTCAAAAATCAAACAAAAAAAAAAAACACTTTCTTTAGGACCAAAGAAAGCACTGAATTAATAATTAACTGACTAAAAAAAAACACTTTTAAGACCAAAGAAAGAAGCATTAAAATTTAAGAATTAACTGACTAAATCAATAAATGTGTCACTCCCTCCAGAACACGAGTAAAGATAACCGACCCTGGTGCACCACAACCAGTTTCCTCAATTGCACAGGTGTGCACAATCACGGAGGAGAGGAGGGTGGCACTTGGAGAGGCACACACAAAAACACAGAGAACTGGCATGAAAATGGGCCCATCCTCTTCACCTGTAACAATAATTCTTAATTTAAGTGACATTTTGCAAGTAAAGGCCAGGTGGCCTCTAAGACTTTGGGCCCCAGGGCTTGCTGAATAATCCATCCATGCCAATAAGGGATAGACACATTATTAGCACAGCAATACTGGCAAATACTTAATTTCAGTCAAGGAAAATGTGTCAATATCTGCACTTGTGATGAAGGAAAATCCTCATTTGGGTAGCTGTGTTCAGTTTTTTACTCTTGTGATCAAAAATGATCTTAAGCTCAATTCTGAGACTGTTCTTTAAATGCTTCTTGAATAAGTAATGTTTTATCTGCAACATTCTGAGGATGTTTTGGTGATGTTGACAGACAACAGATCAAATGTTCTTTTGTAAAACGTTTCCACAATATTACATGAGAACAAAGGCGGAATATTTTAAAAGCAACACAGACTATGTTATTGAGGCCTGAGATTAAAGACTAAAAATAATAATGATAAAATTTGGATGTTAATAGAGAGGGTTAACTTTAAAAAGAACATTCTGGGAACTAAAAGAAAACTTGTCACTGAAAAAAAAAAAAAAAATTCATATTCAGATGGGAAGCGAACAACTGGGTCAGAACCATCCATACATCCACCGACCCTCCTGCTCTCCCTATACCTACCCTTGTCTTTAAAAAAGTATGTCTGTAACGGTGTGTTGTACGGACCCAGATGCAGTACACGGTAAACAGAATAGTTGGTAATGACGTTTATTCAGCCCAGCACAAATCAAACACGAAGCAAGATGAAGTAATTCTGCACACAGTTCGTTCTTCGGGTCGGAACCCACAACAAAGTCTCTGGAGGGAGATCGAAGCAACGAACCGAAGCTTACGTCACTCGGCGTGGAGTGTGTGAGGGGGAGGCTTATATACTGGGTTGATTACTGATGAGCTGCAGCTGGGAGGTGAGTGAACAGAGCAGGCAGAGTGGGCGTGGTCAGCAGGTAGAGGGAGCAGAGGGAGAGTGAATGGAAAAGTACTGGAAGGGGGAGAGGAGCAGGGATCGTGACAATGTCCTTACCGGCAGCATTTCAACCTGACACCGTCCTGCGGCGTTTTATGCAGACACGATCGGTTTCACCCGGCTGCAGTGGCAGCAGCCGTCTGTTACAAAATTACACCACAACCTGTTCTGTCAGCCACATTCTCCGCTGACACCATCACATGTAGATGCAAAAGTTGGCTTTTGGCATCGCGATCTTATGTGGAAAGCGTTGCAAAAGTGACGTTGTTTGATGACTTCTGAATGAGAACAGGCTGCCCTATTTGTTATTCTGTACACACAACATCACAACTTTCCCAGATCTTATCGATGAAGTTGGTGAGTATAGTTTCGTTATTATTGATGGGAAATGTATATAAAATCCTGCAAATAAACCAGATCCATTTGTAAAAAATATACTCCTGATGGCTCCAGCATAGACACTCAGTGAGTGCAGCGAGGTGCTGTGCTGTTTGGCAGGAGTGTAAACGTCTGTATATCTCTGCCTCGTTCAGTTCTGAAAAAACTGCTCCTGAGCTCAGAGCCGGAGGCCTCCCTCTCTGTTTGGTCATCTCAGCCTCCATCGTTCAATCCCGGCTCTCCCTGCCAGCCCATATCCCCGTCTTGGCTGCTGCGTCCTGTATTAGTCTCGGCCGTCTGTCCTGCACCGCAGGACTCTAACTGCCCATTGGCACCACTGCAGCCACTCCAGCCAAGCCAGCCATGCATTTCCCAAAGAGCCGCAACACTGGAGCCAAAACAGATAGATTCCTGGGCCGAGCAGCTAAATGACTGTGCATGCATCAGTGGAATTAATGGTTGAATTCATAATGTGCCCCCCGCCCACCCCTCCCTCCCCTCCGCTTTAATTTGATTTACAAAGGTCAAATGCTAAAAATGAGAGGTGAGGAAGAGATGCAATAACAGATGTGGAGCCTGTCTTCTGTGCTGGCACAGAGCTGCTTCATTTGGAATAAATTCCACAGTTACCCAGAGCTGGAGTCTGAATGAATATCACTCTATTTTTGGTGCAAACATGATAATTTTTTTTAGGAGGAAGGAAGGAACAGATTGACCATCAGTTCTAATCATTCACACTCCATCCCACGTGTTTGATCATCCATCACTTCAACAGCTTAACTCTCCATGGTTACAGAATATGTACGTGTTACATGACATAGATCCATGCATGATGTCCCTCCAGCTGGAACTGACCACTGTAATATGCAAATGAATTTCCAACATGCTGTTTTGCAGCCACAGAAACACTGAGAAAAGAACAACGAGTGCTTTGGTACGTAGAGAGTGAATGTCATCCTGCTGGTAGTTTCTTTTGAATGTGAACGTAGTTGCATTAATATTACATAGAAAAAACAAAAAAATTCAGTGCTCATACTGACTGCAGTGTTTTGTTAAGGTGGTTTTAGCCAGGGTTTTTCATAAAGTCAGACCGTGACATTGTGATGTTATTTCAAATCACCTCTCAGGTTGTGGGTATCAGGTTTTTTTGTCTGTTTCTTTAAATATTTTTTTGTTGTCTTTATTAGAAAGGGCAGTTAAAGACAGGAAAGGGAGAGATGGGGGACAACATGCAGCAAAGGCATCCTGGTCAGAATCAAACCCAGGCCGCTGCTTAGCAATCAGCAACTCTGAAGCAGAGCTTGTCGCATACGTCAAAAGTTGCGCAGAGTTTAGAAATTATTTCATAAAGTTTGAACCATAAAATCTAGCTCCTTACTTTTTTCTACTGTAAGCTAGTGACTGTGTTGTTCCAGTGCAGCTCTTAGTGCAATGCTAACCCTTACAGAAGCTTGCCCATCAAGCCTGGAACTTGGGGGGACTTTGTAAATTAAATTTATACCCATAGATTCAATATTGATTGATTGTGGAAGAACTTAACAAATTCAGATCATAGTGATAAAACATGTGGAATATGATTCAGATGTGTTTTGAATTTGAAACAGCTCATTGGTATTGTCAACATCATTTGACAGGCTACTACTGTCCTTTAGGGATTCATTGTGTTCTTTCTTGGCTGAGTTATTATTCATCATAGGAAAGGTAAGAACGTAATTTCAGATAAATTGTAAATAAGTGTCCAGTAATATAACCAAATCCATTAAAAGCAAGAATTTGAGAGTTGATTATAGATATTTTCTCCTTTTATTGTGAATTCTACAGCCCATCTTTTACAGGGTTAATAATCATATTAATTATTTCCATCTGTTAGATTTGGAGTTTTTCTGGTCTGTAATTTATGCCCAGAGGCAGCAGCTCATAATCTTTTATAGAGATGATTAGATTTAATCCTGAGAAAACGCTAAAACTTTTAAATTATCTTTTTCTCCCTCCTGACTAAATGGCAGACTGCAGCCAGGCCGGCAGCTATAATTAAATTTTGGGATCGACCACAGCAACTTTAAAGGAACGCTGTCATCCGTGCGGAAGACAAGGGATGATTTCTTCCCAACGGATTGTAAGAAAGAAATCTGTTTGTAAACACATAACTTAAAAATAACAGTGAAATCAAAAAAAGGACTTGACAGGAGTGTGTGTGTGTGTGTGTGTGTGTGTGTGTGTGTGTGAGTACTACTATTTTCATGCAAGCCAGTCCCCCAGGAGCAAAAAAAAAAGAAAAAAAAAAAGATGTTCATATGCAATTGCTCTACATTAATGATTTCATGTACACTCCCCAGCATCTTGTGCCAGTGCAGCTGACTGAAATGACTGAAAACTGAATAATTGTACAAGTGATAATAGACTCACCTATAGTTCCAACACATTACTTTCATTTCTCTCTAGTTAATTTTGGGTTTTTTGGTTTTTTGGTTTTTTTTATATTCCCCAAACACCTCCAACAGTATATTGCTCCCCAGCTGCCTGGGTAGGTGGCAGCCCTCCCTGAATGTTTCTCTCCCATATGTATGACTGCCAAATGTTTTTTGACTAACAGCACCACTATGAACTCCGTTCCGTTTCTTTTACGGCGCTCCTGTGTTTTCTTTGTTTCCACTTGGTAAACTGTGTCGCTGAAGGGACCTCACATCACTCCTCAGCTCACTCTGTGGTGCCTGCACACAGAATGACAATGATCCTACCTTCAGCTTGACCCTGTTTTTTTTTTTTTTTCCTTTTTATAGCAGTATAATGTAGGGTTGTGGGGTCAGGGTGTTGGATTGGTTTACGCATTTGTCTTAAACACAAAGGTGCAAATAATTTTCACTCCAGGTGTTATAAAATCAGTCTAACATTGAGTTACTATAAACAATTGTCACTACCAGCCACAATGTTGCAACCACTGGTATTGTTTTCACCTTGTGATTGTATGTGTGTGTGTCATTATTAGTGACACCCATGGAGCACCACAGGGATTCGTCCTAAGACCCAGAAAGAAGTTTCAGCACCTTCAGTTCCCTCATCTCGAAATCAGTGTGTTTTCTGAATGGGTTTTTGGTTAAATGCCCGAAATATGATCTGTCATTAACACAAGCTAAAGAGACACACATTTTGTTCTAATTGCTATATTGTAGAAAACTGGACTTTTTTGAAGACATTTCATCTCTCATCCATTCTGAACTGGACTGAACAGAAGAAGCCACTCTGGTGAGAGGTGAAACAAGAAACTCAAGCAAGTCTAATTGCAGATGATATAGCACTTAGAATGACAATGACTTGGATGAATGATCATCTTCACCTTCACGTTTTATTCTACCACATAAAATATGTCAGCAAACACCCAATTCACAACCTTTGTAGCTTTTATGTATTTAGAAAGATGGTTACTAACAAATGGCTTAATGTGACTACAGAACATCTTCAAGCCAAACTGCGCCAAACACGGCCTACAGCCTCATGCGATCATGTAGTTTGTTTATAGCCTAACATTAACTTTTTACTCCTGTTGATTGCTTTTAGGCTGCAAAAAAGTCCTAAAAGTGGTGTCCATTTGTAAAGATGAACAAAATTTGTATTAAAAACCCTTTTTTCCTCATCGAGTATGATGAGCTTGGCCTCCAGAAAAACGTCATCCCTTGGAGACTCTATGTAGAAATACCACTTTGCATATCCTACAACCCACACAGCAACAGGAAAGGTGCACAAAATATGTGCAGCTTAACATTAACCTTAAAACTGGTTGCATCTTGTCCATGCTCAGCTAATGCCTCTTTTTTAATAGCTTTTTCTGCACATGTATAGTAGAGTACTGTAGCAATTTTATTTTTTTTTCATATGAAACCTATTTTTGATAGTTTTCGTGGATCAGCCATTACTTTTGTTGCTGTTCATTCAAACAATGAATATTTGAGAAGACCCTTTGCCATCTCATTGGAATGGCAGTGATTTAAAATTAAACAAAGCTTTCATATCATCGATTTCTCTATTATCCACAAGATGTGATCCAAAGGAAAGCCTCAAATACTCCACGGTCATTTTGATTTGATTTCAGTTAGTTTTACAGCAGCGGATCTCAGCCAGGGTCATTTCGAACCACTTTATCGCCCAAGGCCAGACTGGCTGCAGCCCCTCCTCCTTCTCTCTTCTTCTCTTCTGCAACAACTCTGACGCCTTTGATCTTGTTATCATCAAATAACTTGTAATTTCATGGAACCTCAACTTGCTGTCACATCGTCATCATCAACTTCTGTAGTCTGTCAGTGTGGGACTGAACTTAAAGGTTCCCTGGGAAGTTTTAGACCTCCGGGTATGAAAGTGTTTCTTCATAAGTGGGTCCCAAGCATGTAGGTCACAAGATACAGTTTATCTATTTATTTACTTAATTTTACCATGTACAGTTTAAATCATAAATGTTATCATTTGATGCACTGTACCAGATTACAACGGTGAGCTAATTCGCGTCTGCAGTCCCTCCACACGTCAGAACAAAGACGCAGCACAATGACATGATAGTATAAAATTGTACAAAAAGAAGAGAAGAAGAAAATATACACACGACAAATAATACACACAATAGCACATCATAAAAAGTGATACAAAGAAGATATGAGACAGATAGTACAGCATAAAACCACACAAAAAACCACATCACTTACAAAAGATGTAATTATAAAGTCCACAGTTCAAAATTAAAGGTTTTTGGTATTTCTTAGCTATATCCTATACTGTAATGACAAAAGTAAAAGTGGCTTTATTTGATTTTTCTTTGTTTTGCTTTGTAAAGCATCTTTGAGTATTGTGAAAAGCACTCTATGAATAAAACATATTATTATTATTATCAATATTAATATTAATATTATCAAAAGTAAAAGTGAAAATTACAATTTGAGAAACCTACTTTAAAAAAGTATTAAAAATGCAAAAAAAAAAAAAAAAGTACCTTGAGCTTGGATGGAAGCTGGACTAGATTTGAAACACCTTGCTGCATGCATTTGCCTACAAATGAGGGAAATCACTTCAGGCAGAAGCTATGTGTTATAGAAATACATAGTAGTTTTTAACAAGACTTTTTAATGACAACGCACATTTAGAGCAACCAACATCTCCACAAGTGGCAGATAGAAAAATACATACATTAAAAACAGAGAGGAAGAACCGAGGGAATGTGAGTGGCTGAGCGCAGGAGTCCCCAAGGCCTTGGTCTTTGGTTTTCTTGTTCTCCCAGAGACAGCCTGGTCAAATGGAGCGAATAATAAATTGAATTACTCTTATCAGCCAGTAGTCAATCTGTTGGCCAGTGTTTGAGCCTGGCTCTTTATGGGCAGTAATGGTGATTAAACAGAAAAAGGTCTTTGCATGGTCTCAGCACAATTTACAGATGAGCTGCAGCAGGTCGGCCCGTGCTGTGGGACAAAGAAACACCACAGTCCCCTTGATTTACTCTGCTTCGCTGCAGGTGCTGTGCATCCTGGGTCTGAGAAATCTCTGTACTTCTATCACTGCTCCATGTGCTCCATGCCATGAACAAATCACAAAACAAGACATTGCATACTCTGATATTTGACCCAGTTTTTGCACAAATCAACGATAAATAGCTTTCTACTGAACATGTGCTAAAGTCCCAAGTTATTTCAATAACAGCATTGCATACAGCACTAGCATGTTCACTACACACTACAGAAGTATATCAGGTGACGTACGTGGCATATACTATGTTATTTTATTTTATTTTTTTTGTAAACTTAAATGCTTGTGTTAGTCATCTACATCTGAGGAAGTTAAATTATTAAAAGACACTGTCCTTCAGTTTTTTATGCACACAGGACCAGATCCGTTTTGCTACCTTTGACGCTGCCTGTGTGCATTGCATGTGGATGTGCCAGGCCGTCTGCTGGAGTATAACAACAACGCCACCAGTTCTGTTCGTGTACATTTTCATCGCTGTTCAGCTGCGCTCCGGTTGGATGCCGGAGGTGTTTTTTTTGGGTCATGCCCATATGCCAAAAGCACTGACAGAGCAGACGTATATGAGGAGTTTTTAGTTTGTGGTGGAGTTTTAGTTCCTGTGGAGAGTTTCTTTTTCTGTTACCCTCCTATTGTTGGGACCAAGACAGACTATGTCCTGCGGTAACTTTCTTCCCAAAAGACATTTTTATAATATAAATAGTGTCATTGTGGCTCTGTTGTGGCTCTTCTTTCTATCTTTCTTAATTCCTTTCTTTCTTTCTGTCTTTCTTTCTTTTTCCACTGTGACAGTGTTCGCAGAGTGTTCACAGAGTTCTGTCGGCTGGAGTGAACCAGTAATTACAGACAGGGCCAGTCTTTGTTGGCAGGCTCCTCTTTGTTGCAAACCGCATCCCGTGGCTCACTTCCAGTTGCTTCGAAACACTGTGCACCAGCGATTATAAGTGACATAATGTCACACCAGTCAACAACTTAGACACTCAGAGTTTGCAGCTCAAAAACGCTCTTCAAAACAGGGCTGAGACTCAGCGATGAGCAGTCGCAGTTTCATCCAGCGTCAGCTGAGGGG
This sequence comes from Plectropomus leopardus, assembly GCF_008729295.1. Lineage (NCBI taxonomy): Eukaryota > Metazoa > Chordata > Actinopteri > Perciformes > Serranidae > Plectropomus > Plectropomus leopardus. Next base: position 3,848,874 of record NC_056471.1, on the reverse strand, counting down.
AAAATAAAAAGCAAACGTGACAGAAGCAGCAAGCAATGAAGCTGCAAAATGTTTAATACAAGCAGTGCAGCAGTTGTTTGGGGAATTTTTACAGAAATCAAAATGCCTTGTTTTTTTTGTTTTTTTTTTAAATGAATAAACCTGTAGAGAAAAGATTTTCTGGGCAAGGCTAATAGAGTTAAAAAAAAGTCTCTGCACAGTATTTCAAGACAGGGCAGCAACAACCAATATGAGACAAATACAAATAAAAAGGAACTCTGAGACTACTTTGATCAAGCCGATATCCGTCCATCTGTCAAGTTAACACACATGAAAGTTCTAACTTAGAACTAAAGGTCATTTGGTTTTCACAGGGGTGCAAAAGGCTAGAAAATAAGTCTACCTTGGGTTTTGGTAAAAAAAAAAAAAAAAAAAAAAAGATAAAAACCTTATTAGAAACTCAACATGAGCCAAACGCATTATCTGTTTTTACTCTAAAGGAGGTTCCCTTCCTGATTGCAACAACATAACAGCAGAGATGTGAAATTCTGTTTCCTTTACCATTTTAATGACTTTGTTACAAAGAAACATAACCTAAATATTCACACCTCAAGTTCCTCCGCCTCAGGACACATCAGTTTATGCTTGTAAATGTGAATCTTCACTCAAACCAGGCGAGCAAGAGGCAAGCAAGAACTGAAGTCTGATTTAATGATGTGACTGGGATGGTAAGAATCATAAACAATGTAAACAAAGTGAAGGCATGACTTTTTTATAAATATATATATATTTTTTTGTGTGTGTGTTGTTGTGGTATTTGCAACCCAATGATTTTAACATTCTGATAAGCCCTCAGCAGTGTTAGGCTACAACCTATATGGGTTAACAGTGTATGTTTTCAGTCAATGAATTGTGTCACCTTATAACATCAGATGATCCAGGCTGCTCTCACTCCAAACTCGTCAAATACGCTCTGTCAATGCTTTCGGTGTAAGAGTGTGACGCCAAAAACCACCTTCCACGTCCAACTGCAATGCATCTCAGACAGAGCTGATTATACGTGAGCGGATGGCCGGACGGCATCGGGTGCGTCCACACACAACGTGCATGGGTGGCGTCACTTGAGAATGCTGGTGGAGAGAATCGGTTGTTAGTCATCTTAAAACCCACTTTAATCACCGGCCTTTAATTCTGCATAATGTGATTGTCATTTTTGCTGTTTCTGCCATAATGAGGAGACAGTATGACAAACAACATGTTAACAGTATTTGCCATCGTTATTTTTATAGAAGTTGTTTTTAATATTACTGGCATTGTTTTATTGCTTTATCGCTATATACATTTTAAATTAATTTGTAGAGATGGCAATTTCCGCACCAAAGATCGAACTGTTTCGAAATGTTTTGTCACTTGGCACATAGCTTGAGATGGGTTTCTAAACATCCCATGATTGATACCAAACCCGGACAGAGGTTTTAAAAAAGACCGCAGGAAATTCATTTCAGGTGTTGTGTTGTGGAGAGAGATATGTGCAGATTGAGCTGAGTTGTTGATAGATTGATAACTAGATAGAAAAATAGGTAGAGATAGATAGATAGATACACACATACATACATACATACATACACAGATATACAATAGATATACACACTCACACACACATGCATGCGCGCACACACGCACACACACACACACACACACACACACATATATATATATATATATACATATAACTATAGTATAGGTATACAGAGTATTGTCCTTTGTATGGAGAGTAGAGGGATCAAGAGAACCAGGGCTAAGATGTCCCAAGATGAGGTTAAGTGTAGACAGTGTAGTTCAGTGTTAAAATATTGCAATGACACATCATCAATGATTAGGCATCTGAGCACCAAACATTCCTTGGATACTATTGCAGAGGATGGCCGTGCTGGTAATGCTGCCTTCCTCTCTGCTGCTGCTCCTGCAAGGCCTGTGGTTGTGGCTGGTGGACTGTGCATTTATTTAGTGTTAATCAGCAGGGTGGCGCTGTGGTTATTGTGCAATATGTGAAACATATGGCAATTCACATGCTATAGTTGTAAATTATGTTATTTATTTTAATAGCCAGGAAAACTAAATTGAATGAGACACTGGTGTACAAGGTGGTGAAGGACTGTCAGCCATTTTCTGCTGTCGAGGATGAGGACTTCAGAGCTTTTGTCCAATTGCTAGATCCAACTTACACACTGACCAGAAGGAACACACTGAGGATAATGGTGAAAGAAAAATATCAGGCAACTACAGAAAGGGTGAAGGAAGAAATCGATGATGTGTCTTGTGTGAGCCTGACAGCTGACATGTTGTCCTCCATCAACATGGATGCCTTCATGGGAGTAGAGTGTCATTTTGTCGAACAAACTTCAGCACAGACTACTGGGTGTGACAAAGTTTTCCAAAAAACACACTTCTGAGAACATTAAAGAACCCCAACAGTTGCTCATAGTAGACATGGGGCCTCCAGAACTAAATAACATGCATTGTTACAACAGTGCAGCAAGCATGATTCGTGTCAAGTTTCGCACACCCAAAACCTGGTGACCAAGAAAGCCATTGAAGACACTGAAGACCTGGCTGCCATCTGCTCTAAGGCTAGAAAAATAGTGAGCCTTTTCAAGTCAAGCACCCCAGCAAAGGAGAGGGTAGCCGTTGTTCAGCAGCAGTTAGAGCGGCCTCAGGTGAAACTGCTACAGGAAGTGGAAACCAGATGGAACAGCACCACCCTGATGCTCCAGCACCAATACAGATGGAGCCTAGCTGCTCTGAGGACAGAGATTGAACCTCTGTCCAGTGATGAGCTGAAGACAATCAACAACTGTCTCCTTGTCCTTTCCCCCTTTTTTAAGGTGACACACGAACTGTCAGATGAAACAACTGTATCCTGTTCTAAGGTTCATTTTACATTGATTTTTTTTAACATATTTTCTGCAAAATATATTGCCGTGCAAAGTATTACCGTGAACTATGTAGTAAAGTATGTCTTTCCCTTAAATAACTTAAAATTGATTCCTGTGGTTTGTAACCTTCTTCATGAAGTTTCATTGCAAGTAGTGGAAAACATGCATTATATCTGAGTGTGCTACAGCACCAACAGCAGCCATACCACCTCCGGATCCCAGACCTGGCACCAGCAGTCAATCTGACCCTTCAAAGGTTTCTTGTTTTTTCTAACTGATATGTGTTCTTTTTTAAATTCTTCTGTGAAATGTGTCATACAAATGGATATTTCTGTATTTATAGATGAAGACTAGCACAGTCTGGCAGTCCTTTGACCAAATAGTGCAGTCCACAAATAAATGCTCTGGTGCAACTGCAGAAGCCATAATGGAAGTGGACTTCTCCCTTGCAGACAGCTACCTGGACAGAGCAAAGGACCCAGCTGTGTACTGGAACAACAAATGCAGAATATTCTCCCAGTTACAAGCTTGTGCAAGTGTACCTCTCGATTCCAGCAACAGTATATTTTCCAAAGCTGGCTGAAGCCTAACAATGGGAAGAAAATATTATTTCTAAATAAAAATCTTTGAACAAAATGTTTCTGAACGTTATTCTTTAGTCCACCTTATTATTGAGGAGTATTTCCATAACAGTGAAGAGCAATATTTGCAATATTTCTCTTTGTCCAGGCCTTTTATACATACAAGGACTTGGACACCCTAGATTCAGTCTCAGTTAATGAATGAAACCATTAAAATGCTCCACAAACTAACTGTAACATAGCATAAGACCAATGTCATTTGGTCACATAGCTAATGATGATATAAAATAGTCACCGTATCCTACAAGTAAATCAATGACAGTTTGATTTGATTCGCATGACACCTGTTGAGGTAAGCAAGCTTCTACTAGTAGATGCCAATGTAGAGCAAACAGGTTTTAAAATTTTTCAAAACTTTTCAAAGCAATGGTTGAAAAGTATTGAAATGTTTCAAAGTTTCGAATTTGCCATGTCTACAAATTTGTGTGTTTGTTTTCGGCCAGGGTATGAAAGTATAATTTGTTTTCAGACGAGATTGAACTGCATGAAAACTCGTTTTAAACCATTAAACAAGAAAACGGAAGTTCATAGCCATTTTTCCATGATCCAACATTTGGTTTTAAACCAAAATTGAGAAAACACATTTCAAAATAATGGTCAGATTTTGTTTATGTTTATTTCTTTTTGTGATTTAATGGAAAATAGTGAAAAAATGAATCAGGACAGTCACGTGACGTGGAAGTAAAAGTAACCATGTCGAAATAAAAGCAGAGAGAACGAAACCAGATAGACAAATTGATAGAAAAATAGATAGATAGATATGCTGGGGCCTAATGAATTAATTAATAAATTATGAATTGATATGTGGTAACTCAGGCTGGAAAGCTCTGTGAGAGCTGATTTTTTCAGAGTAACTTATACTTGTCAGTGAGAAGACTCGCTGCAGGTTTGGCATTGATCAGACCATGCCACGTCATTATAGGCCATAAATGTATGAATTTCAGAATCATATGAGGTAACTGAAGTAGAGGATGGGGTATTATGGGCGATTAATTAAAACAAGGTGTTTTTAGATTAGTGTTCATATCATCACTCATATCATCGTATCACAGATTGACTCATTTTACCCCAGATATGCAATATATGGTGTGTAATAATGGACAGGCACTAGGAAGTTAGCCTACATGTAGTTTTCAGCTGCCAATAAGTGATTGTTACACTATTGGCTGGGAGGGTGTTTATGTCTTGAAATACCTTGATCTGAATGTATTGCCATAAGTCATCATTTCAAACAATCAAACGTAGTTACCTCACAACCATAAAGAAATTGACTTTCAGGATTTCACACACTGCACTGATACCTGATACCCAGTAGGCTACTACAAGGTCTATTTTACCACCTGTTTTTATCACTGATTTAACTTACACTCAACTGAATACAACACAATGAATTTCCACAGGGATTTTTATAGTTAAATCAAACAGAACTTCGTAATGTTGAGTTCTGAAAAAAAAGTTCTGTTTGATTAAACTATGTAAATTCCTTGTGGGAATAGTTATTCTTTTCTCATCGTTCTTTGGTTGAGCTTTAAGTCAGTGAAAAATTAGAGAGATTTAAATGGCTCATATTTCAGCGTATCACATAGATGTCTTTGATTTCATGGCTCTTGGAGCTCTGGAGTGGAGTGTCAAACATCCTGACCCCTCCAGCAATGCATGAGTTAAAATGTCACATTTTAAAGCTCTCCCACATGTTACCTGTTTGAATACATGGTTAATTTTTACATAAGAGTGCCAGCTCTTCTATTGGCCATACCATGAGTGTTGACATATATTGACTATACCCTGTCACCCTGCCACAAGTAGTAACATATTGATAGTCAGAGGGTAACTGTGTTCTTTTTAAAGACGTTCAGATGGACAGTTTTTCAGGTGATCAGAACAAAAACTCACCAAACCCATTTTCACTGTTGTTTTTGGTGATTAAAAAATACATTTAGTGCAGCCACAATAAGGTTTAGTTTAGTTTTTTTTTTTTTTTTTTTTTTTTTTTAAAGTTGGTCCACACTGTTAAGTAATGAAATTGTCTCATAAATAAAATTTCACTAGACAAGAAATTAGATTTTCAGTTTAATTACAGTAATTAACATGGTTTTGTTCTTAGGAAAACTTGGTCTTATTTAGTTATTCCTGAATATCACTGGTGAAATGGGCCACAGCAACAGAAGACTGTGTCACAGAGTAACATTTTCTTTCCTTCACCTGAGAGAAGCTTATGAATCAGATGGAGGGGATCCCGTCCAACAGGCAAGGTGAATGGGATGGGCACAGTAAACGTTTAAGTCTGTTTTCAGTGTTTTTGTTTTGAAAAATGACAAAAGGCTCTGTGTGGCTGCAATGAGAACTCTGTAACACTTCTGATTCATGTTGTCTCCTCTCCCTCCCACTAGGCCTGGTGTCTTTGGTTACAGTGGGACGCTGAAATAAAATAAAAGTGAGAGTAACTGTAAAACTTGTATAGCTATTTCAGTCATTGCAGGTGCACAATAGCAGTGGTCAGTCTAGCACCAGGTGTTGTATGTGCACGAGTAGCAAATGTTTAATGTCAAGAAATCAACGAATGTTGAACCTCTACCCTGTAAGACCCTGTGTTGCTTTTGCCTAATTGTTGCACAAAGAGGCTTTGAACAAGTAGAATGAATTTGATTTTTTTTGTAAAGAAAGTATGCCAGTGACCTCTTCAGTGCCATCTTAAACACAGCTGTAACTGTGTGAATTTAGATCCCCTGGCAGTTTGAATAGGCTTTCATGCTATATACTTTTTATCATTTATTATTGATATATCCTGTTGTATGTTGAGAGCACATAGGGTTAATGACGCACCAAAGCAGTGCCGCCAGATATGCTCCTGTACATGTATAAAGTGTATGCAATATGTCCACTGAGATTCCGCAGATTAGTGTCAATTACTTTATGGTTGTGAGGTAACCACATTTGATTGTTTGAAATGATGACTTATGGCAATAAATTCAGATCAAGGTATTTCAAAACAAGATCTCATTAATTAATATCATGACTCAGCATGGTCCGATTTGCACCAAACTCCCAGTGAGTCTCCCCGCTGGTGAGGGCGGGTTGACCTGAAAAGATCAGCTGATCAGGTGCTTCACAGCCCCAGATGCGCTTATTTCATGGTCATAAAATTGTAATTCAATCAAATCATAACGCCTCAACAGATCTCAATCAAAACGCCAGAGATGATTGATATTCATGTAAGGAACTCACGCACAAAAATTCAGAGCTATGCGACTTTCCTGTGCAGAGATTTGCAGGACACACACATCTTACTGTACATATTACTGTAAATTACGTACGCAACTGTCAGCGTGTGTTCCTCTCCTTTATATGAGTTCACAATAAATATGTACAGATCTCTGCTCACTGCAGAGACACACAAGAGTTTTGAATTATTATTCTGATATTCATAGATTTATGGCTTATAATGACGTGGTGTGGTCTGCTGAACGCCAAACCCGCAGAGAGTATTCTCACTGACAAGCATGAGTTACTCTGAAAAAATAGCTCTCAAAGTGCTTTCCAGCCCGAGTTACCACGTATCACATGGTTATAAAAATAAAAAAATAATTCATTAGGCCCCAGCGTATCTATCTATCTATCTATCTATCTATCTATCTATCTTTCTATCAATCTGTCTATCTGGTTTAGTTCTCTCGGATTTTATTTTGACATGGTTACTTTAACTTCCTTGTCACGTGACCGTCCTGATTCATTTTTTCACTATTTTCCATTAAATCACAAAAAGAAATCGACATAAACAAAATTTGATCATTATTTTGAAATTCGTTTTTTTGATTTTGGTTTAAAACAAAACAATGGATCATGGAAAAACGGCACTGAACTTCAGTTTTCTCGTTTAATGGTTTAAAACGAGTAAACAAGCTGTTTTCTGAAAACGAATTATACTTTCATACCTCCACTGTTTTCCTTACTTTGTTATTTTGTTTGATTGTTTTCTGTGTGTGTGGTGTAAAGCATTTTGAATCAGTTGTGTGTTAGGTGTTGTGTGTGTTATGTGTTAATTGTTAAATTGAAAAAAAAAAAAACGACTTGAATCGACTGACAGGGAATTGTGAAAAACCACGTCATCCTTAAGGCAAGGCAAGGCAAGTTTATTTGTATAGCACATTTCAGCAACAAGGCAATTCAAGGTGCTTCACACAGAACATTGAAATACGACAGCAGGGGGAAAGGAAACACATTTAAAACATAATAAAAGAAGCATGTAAAAGGTGATTAAAAACAGCAAGTGGGAAAACAACAGATAAAACCCAAAAATAGAAAAACACATATATTGAAATAAGAGTTGCAGTGCAGAGTTTCGAAGTAAAATATAAAATTTAAAAAGTAAAAAGCCTTTTAGTCAAAGGCAGCGGTGAACAGGTGAGTCTTTAACCTTGACTTAAAAGAACTCAGACTCTCAGCAGACCTGATATTTTCTGGTAGTTTGTTCCAGATATACGGAGCATAGAAACTGAATGCTGATTCTCCATGTTTAGTTCAGACTTTTGGAACACAGAGCAGACCTGCACCAGATGACCTGAGTGGCCTTGATGGTTCATACTGGACTAGAAGGTCTTTGATGTATTTTGGGCCTAAACCATTCAGTGCTTTATATGCTAGCAAGAGAATTTTAAAGTCTATTCTCTGAGAGACAGGGAGCCAGTGTAGAGACCTCAGAACTGGAGTGATGTGGTCCGCTCTCTTGGTCTTAGTAAGGACTCGAGCAGCAGCGTTCTGGATCAGCTGCAATTGTCTGATTGACTTTTTAGGCAGACCAGAGAAGATACTGTTACAGTAGTCAACTCGACTAAAGATAAATGCATGGACAAGTTTTTCAAGGTCCTGCTGCGACATCAGACCTTTAATCCTAGAAATATTCTTGAGGTGATAGTAAGCTGGCTTTGTAATTGTTTGTATGTGTTTCTTAAAATTCAGGTCTGAATCCATGACAACACCCAGATTCCTGGCCTGGTCTGAGGTTTTTAACTGAAGTGACTGGAGCTGCATGCTGATTTTAAGACGTTCCTCCTTGGGTCCAAAAACAACCACCTCAGTTTTTCCTCTGTTTAACTGAAGAAAGTTATGGCACATCCATTCAGATATTTGCTCCATGCATTTACCCAGTGCTTGTATGGGGCTATGGTCACCTGGGGACATTGAAATGTAGAGCTGGGTGTCATCAGCATAGTTATGGTAATCTATTTTGTTTTTTTCTATGATCTGAGCAAGTGGAAGCATGTAGATGTTGAACAGAAGAGGCCCCAGGATGGAGCCTTGGGGGACTCCACATGTAATTTCGGTCTGCTCAGATCTAAAGTTACCTATTGACACAAAATAATCCCTGCCCTTTAAGTAGGATGCACACCAATCAAGAACTGTGCCAGATAGTCCCACCCAATTTTCTAGTCGATCAAGTAATATATCATGGTCGACTGTGTCGAATGCAGCACTGAGGTCCCATAACACTAAAACTGAAGATCTGCCTTATTACAAAATGTTTTGGATTCTGCCTAATTTGCTCCCTTTCCTGACTTGGCACATGTGATTCATAGATGTTATCAAGGACTGATTATAGGCTCTCAGTATTGAGAGCCTATAATCAGTTAATACATTTTTAATTAGTTATTAATACATTATTAATCAGTTAATACATTTTTGTTTTGTTAAATTTGTATTTCAATTCTTTTATTATTTTTATTTATTTTTTAACTTACATGTGAGTTTACGTTCGGAAATAATTTATACATTTAGTCTCAAAGCAATGAACAATAATCCACAGTTTAGTCCACATAAGATGAGAAAAACAGTAATTTGATGTTGCACAACACAAACACGCTAATATCGCTGAACCTCTCACATCAAGCCCTTTCATCTTTGCATCATAAATAATTGTGAGACCGCTGTAAATATCCAAATTGTCCAAGTGCTGGAGGGGACAACGCCAAATGTAGGTCAAAGAACAGATTTGCATTAAGCCTTCTCCATATGTATGCTGATTATTTAAGGCTGCAGAAATTCACTTAAAGTGCAAAGGGTAATCGAGCACGGGGGGCTGCACCAATAAATTGGTTACATATTGAAGTGACACTTTGTTGGAAATTGAATGCAGAAAGCAGAAAGTTCAAATAAATCAAGGGAGCGAGACAAGTGGAGCAGTCTGCCTCAGTGTGTGTGTATGTGTATGTGAAAGGACTCTCACAGCAAGAATGATGGAGGCTTAACTTGTCCATCAGTATTATAAAACAGTCTGCACTGAGAGTCAAACCTGAAGCACCATTCAACCTGGGCTCCAATAACAAAGACAAGTCTGAATGTTTTGCAACATTTTTGTGGCAGGTTTAATCTCATGCAATTATATCTGTCTATTTCTGGAAGACGACATCGAATATATACCAACATCCAATACAATGTTTGACTTAATACTAAAGACAGAAGTATCCATGTAACACTGACATCAAACTCTTTTTATAATTTGCGAATTCTACTGCCTTTGGTGATGATAAGGAGAGGCATTTAACAAATTCTGCTATCCACTGTAACATATTTTCCTGTAAAATTACAGTAAACTACTAGCAGCTGTAACTAAGATATTACCATCACATTTATTACAATATTTTATGGTAGAGTGTGAGGTTAAAAGTTTAATAATGGCTTCAAAAAGCATAGAAATTTACGTTTTATTGTATTTAAAAAAAAATAAAACACATTACTATTAAATTTGGCTGTATTTTTAAAGCAGTGAATTTGCCTCAAACTAGTTTTTGTGTTTTAGTTTATTTATATAAAAAAAAAGTTACATCGCTGCTTACTTTTCCCATGGTACATAGTACATTACTGTTAAATTTAGCCATGTTTGGACAGCAGTTGCGTTGGCTAAAAAATAAGGATTTACAATGTTTCATTGTGTTTTGAAAAAAAAAACACATAACTATTTCATTTGTATTTTTTAAACAATTAATTTTGCTTTAAAAAACCTTAAGATGTACAGGATTTTGCTGTATTTTGAAAAAGAAAGATTTCATTTCTGTTGACTTTACCTGTAGTAGTTTTACCTCCAAAAAGCATCAGGATTTACGATGTTTTATTTATTAATATGTTTTAAGTACATATTTGTTACATTTGGCCCTATCTTTTTTCAAAGCGGACATGTTGGTTCAAGAAGGCATTATTATATAACGTTTTGTTGTATTTTGAAAATTATATGGTATTTTTAAAGTAATTATTGTCATGGTTCCTGCATTCTCCTCCTCCCTCTCACTGCCAGTAACTTTCCACTCACCTTCCTCTGACCTGCTCTACCTGCGAGCCCCGCCCACTGCTGTAGCCTGCTCTCCCCACAGCTGCAGCTCATCATCAATCAACCCGGTATTTAAGACACTCCAGCCCACACACTCATTGCCAGATCGTCCTCTGCAGCATGCATGGCTTTCCAGCGTTTTCCTGCCAGATCTTCCGGTACCGACTCTGCCTGTTCCCGACCTGCTCTCCTCGTCTGACTCCCCGTGAACCTACCTGCCTGCTGTCCCCGACCATGTGCTCTGTTTCGGCTTCACTGGTAAAGACCTTTCTGCTCGGCTTCGACGATTCTTCTGCCTGTTCCCTGTTGGTGCTGTTGTCCCCGCGGACGGACTTCCCGGTGACCAAACCCCTGCCTGCCCCCGACCACTCTTCCGCTCGACCCCCGACAACGCTCCCACACGTGTTGTCGGCTGGCGGAGCTACGGGGTTTCCTCGTCACCAGCCACAGTGGGTACAAGCTTCGTTCCTTCGCTTCGTGTGACACCCAGAGACATTACTAGGGCTCACAGCCCGAAGAACGAACTCTCAGTCTGTAAGCTGAACTTCATTTGTGTTGGTATTAATAAAAGTTATTACCGACTGCCAGAGCGTTGTTGTGTACTGCATCTGGGTCCTCAACAAACCCGTTACATTTATTTTGCCTTGAAAAGGCTTTGAAATGTAGTGTTTTACGGATTAAAAAAAAACAAAAACAAAAAACAGAACAGTAATAATGTTGGCTCCAAACAGCATCAAGAGTTACAATGTTTTATTGAATAATAAATAAATAAAAAGTACATTACTGTTAAAGCAAACAATGTTCTTCATCTGTTCAGAGTATGTTTTGTATTAATATTGATTCGTGACAAGTGGGCCTACTTAAAATTTCCCAAAAAATACATTTCATGTCAAAAACAAGACAAAGTTTGGCCTTAAACTTTTCCTTTCCTCAGATGACGTCAGTCCTGTTCTCAAACTAGTAACCTTTATTGATGATGTTAAAGTTGAGCAGGTGGTTTTTTACAGCTTTTTCACTGTGAACTGCTGAATCAGTGCTGAAGAGAGACATGAGACTCAACCAAACCGTAAAGCTAAAGGCTATAAAGCCACAACAACAAGCTGAAAGATGCTAAAACCCTAAGTAGAGCTGCGCAGCACGTCGAGTTTGAGATCATTCTTGCCATCATTTATCCATTTCAGTTGGAACAACTTTTAAAATTATACATTTACAGCATTATAATTGTTTGTCTTGGTGGGGATAGCCCTTTAGAATTGGACTACGACCAAGTAAATCTTTTATATCCCAACTTTCTGTAACTCTGATAATGTGAACTGTGGTGACAAGCACTGGTTCTAATGTGAAACTCAGGAGACCCTCCCAGACGAAGAAATCTGCTTTCTTCTGCAGTCAAATCAATACATCAAAGCAGCCACAGGACACTCAGAGAACTTTGTCTGAAAGCAGAGAGCGAGGCAACCTTTACATACTCCCTCATCAGACCGCCACTTAGTCTGCGTGAAATTTTGTCTTTACTTACTGTCCTGACAGGTTGACACCCCTCCTTCTATCTGTCTCTCTGCTGTGTGGCACTTCTATTCGAAAGTGGCAGGCACATTACCATTCAGTGTAGAAGTACAAGGAGATGAGGCCAGTGAGAAGGGGGAGACACTTCAAAGCCCCCGTTCAGCAGCTCAGATCTGCAGACAGTTTAGTTGAGGCCACCGAGGAGCCTGGGGAATATATCAAAGGCAAATAAGAAAAAAAAAATCACACTTTAAAAGAATCGCACATACAGGAGCGATGGGACCGACACCTTCTACAGCAGCACAGAACAAAGACAAAGTCACTGAGGTTTACTGCAAGAGACAAAGACAAGAAGAGCAATAAAAGACATTTGGGTTTGCTAAGTGAGTGATGAAAAGAGGAATGAAGCCAATCAGGACATGACTGAATGAGACATCAGTGCACTGTTGTCACAGATCTTTGTATACACACATGGTTGCGTGACCATTCATGTGAAGGCCTGACTCTAACCGACATCAATCAATCAATCAAATGTTATTAATAAAGCACCTTTTAAACAAATCAAATGCAATTCTAAGTGCTTTACAGTTTGATTAAAAAAATAAAAACAAGAACAGCATATGAAATAAACATGGATTGCAGAAAAAAATTGATCTTAAAAAAACAGAATAAGTAAAAACCACAAAAATCATAAAATCATAAGACACTACATAAGAGCCAGTCAAAAAAAAGATAGGTGTTATGTTTACATTTAAAAGTACCAGTATGTTTTACCCCCCTTTCAGAACTTGGGCAGGCTGTTCCAGCGTTTTGGAGCGTAGTGGCTAAAAGCAGACTCACCAAATATTTTAGCTTACTCTGTGTGGAGCCTTCATGGTTCATAAACCAAAAGCATCTCTGAGATGTAATCTGGTGCAAGGCCATGTAGTGTCTTATAAACTAATAATTTTATTTTATTTTTTTATCAATCCGAATACTAACAGGCAACCAGCTTAAACTCAGCTTTCATGAGATTTCCATGGTGTACTCCAGCAATGCGTATTCTTTCACTTCATCTGTCCCTCACTGAGGTCTCCTCAACTCCTCCATCCATGTCCCCTCTCTATTTATCAAGGTAAATAAGCACTACTTCTATCAGTTACTGGTAATATCAGCTTGTTCTCACTTGTCAAATTCCGCTGCTCTGTCAGTGCTTTCGGTGTTCAAGGGTGATGCCAAAAGCCACCTTCAAATGTTGGCTGGGTAGGTATGATTTACTCCTTGAGTTCGCATTATTTATTTATTTTTGTTTGGGGAAGTAACCTTTTTAATTGTGCATAAGGTACCTATTCACATCATTGAACTATTCGCTTTAATTAATTTATAAAGCAGTTGACTTTAATAGCTCATATGTTCCTCAGCAAAATCAAAACTTTCTGCCCATCAGAGCAATCCGCACATATCTGTGCTCTCTGAGAAGTCAGGAATAAAGTTATAATATTCTGAGAAAAACATACTGTGCATTACGTTATTGCTCTGCACTCCAGTATCCCCTTCAGACTGTCTGACAGACACAGAGTCCCGCTTGGGAGTCTCTCTGGATAAGACAAAGATCAGGAAGGCAGCTGTGCCTGCTCTTCATGGAGGTGGAAGACAAAAACTACATCTAAAAAAGAGCAAAGAAAGCCAACTGTACAGACCATTGAAGTATAGACAAAGCATATATCAATGCAAAAATTCTATAAAAGCAAGGTGCCAGTCAACCAAGGTCCCCATTCTGTCTCTGTGTGTATAGAACTGTTGCTCCCGGAACGCTCTCCACTCAAAAATACAATAATCCATGATTATATTCCATATGATACAGATTTATCACACACAAAAATTCTGATATGTTTTAATCAACTTTTTCAAATGTAAAACTGAATCCTAAAAGCACAAATATGGACAGAAGCATATATGTGATACCATAACTTTCCTGCCTAAACCTGACTGCAACCGTTCCTAAGCTTTAATGACTTGCAGTTGTCACACTGTTTTTGAGCCATGCATCATATAGAGTTGCTAATGTACAACAAAAAAAAAAGTTACTGTTATTATTTGTCAGTCCTGCTCTTTACTTTGTAGATTTTATTTATGTAGCAGTCATAGGGATTCACAAACTTTTTTTTTTTACAAATTAAACAAGTAATTTATTTAGGATGACTGGACATTGTGGGCACCTACTCCAAATTGTCCAATTACTCCTGCACTTGTTTCTAGAGTCAACTCAGAAAGACAAATTAGTAATGAAGTCCTTGAGACACTGCGGGCCTTTCAGAACAGATTATGCATAGGCTCAGACAGCCTTCAGGTGGTTATTTTTAAACATATTTTACCAACGACCCCCAGTTTTACCCCTAAACTGTCCAAAATGTTTAATCAGTCTGGGGGTTGTAATATTGCCACCTACACTGAATCAAGAATTACACTAATTATATCAATAATTACACTAATGATCCACACTAAATACATAAATATAAAAAAAAAATAATTGTGCATTGTTTTGTTGAATTGAATACGTAATAATGACTGCATTTCAGAGATACAGTTGACAGAAGGCAACCATTTCACGAGAGAAGACTTGATAGATGCTATGTTTAGCTTTTCCCAGGCTTGCTTAAAGGGATACTTTGCTTATTTTCAACCATCTTTGTATGAAAAACAAAGTAGGTAACAAATGTCAGACTACTGTCGTCCCATCTAACCCGCTTACTCACTAATTTCATCATCAGATGAATAAAGCTACCTTTCATATGGTACCGGGATGGTCAGAATCAGTTTATAAAGTGGACTGATGGACCCTGTTGCGGACGTATGATATGCTATTGTAAGGTGTCAAGTTCAAAAACTGCTGGTAACAACATATTATAAGGAGCTGGAGGGTCACTTTACAGTGGGCAGGTGGGCAGGAAGGGTGGTGGTTCTAACTCCCAGAAGAATGAGGTGCTTTGTTTTTTTGTTTTTTTTTCATCCAACCATTGTGCCCTTTTTGCCTAAATCTAACCATCTGTACCTTCATTGCCTAATGCTAAGCATGTACTTGTGTAACCGCCTAAACCCAGCCATGTGCTTTTGTTGACATCCTAGCCTTGGTTGCTATGTGCTTTAGTTGCCTAAATGTATCCATGTGCTTTTGTTGCCTAAGTCTTACCATGAGTTTTTGTTGGCATCCTGGCATTGGTTGTGGCATCCAACATCAACAGCAAATGCAGGAGAGCAGAACATGTAGAGACAAAAGACCACTGACAAAGCAGTGGTATGTGACCACTTCAGACGAGAACGTGTTGGAAAAAAAGTATATGGATGCAGTAAATAGTTAAGCTAATCACATTGTAATGATCAGTGTGACAGAAGTTGATGAGCTGGATGAAACCTGTTTTTTTGTTCCATAGTCTTTCATGCAGTATCAGAAGCCTGCTGCTCAGTAGATGTTTTTTTGGCTTTGTGAACCTCAAGTTTTAAAAGCAAAATATATATATTAAAAACTTTCAGAATATCAATATTGATCTTAATCTTAAAACCAGCCCTGCATTACTTTTTTCACTCTTACTTTGTATGTTAGCTGTAACATGGCTAAATATATGAGTTTGGCAGAGCATTAGAGCTCAGAACTTGCTACTAAGTGGAACACTGATTGAAGAAACAAACAAGCTCATCATAAAAGGGATGGTGGTATATGATGTAAAACAAACAAAAAAAGTAAAATAATTCTGCCAGCTCTACAAAAACATTAGTGAGTAGATTAAACTGGAAAGAGTCTGTAGAATGTCAATAAAGCTTCCAAAACATGATGTATAAACCACCCATTCTCATTTTCTTATATACTCCACTAAACAGTTGCCAACTCTGAAGGATTTGCCCACTGCTGTGGTTGGCTGAAGACATGATAAAATTTATGTTTGGCAGAGTTTCTTAGATCTTGTAACCATGTTGATACACCCGTGTCTTTTTTGACAAGAACACTGCTGCAAAACATATCAAAATCCCAATGGAATCACAATTTTAATGTGTAACTTAGAGACTGTTGTAAATTATATTTGTCTTTCAGTTCTGGCCTACAGGTGAACAAACCTTAAAGGCACAATTCATTAACCTCATTATTGAATGTACACTGAAGAAAAAAAATGTATTCCTGTGAAAATGTATAAATTGTATACTGTATAGTGTATATTATATGCTATAGACTGTGTAAACCACTTCTGTAAGACAACAAAAAAATACAGTATATTATCCAATTTGAACTCTGGACCTGTGTAGGTTCTGACATTTTCATACTTTCATTACTTCAGAAAATACAGATCAGTAAAGGAAAGCAGAATGCCACACATTCATCCACTGATTTTCTGTATCGGATGATCCTTTGGATATGTAGGGCCTGAAGCTGATCCCAGTTGAGTGAGAGTCTGGATACACCTTGGACAGGTGACAGGGCTAATCATACAAACAAGTAA
This sequence comes from Plectropomus leopardus, assembly GCF_008729295.1. Taxonomy (NCBI): domain Eukaryota; kingdom Metazoa; phylum Chordata; class Actinopteri; order Perciformes; family Serranidae; genus Plectropomus; species Plectropomus leopardus. The sequence continues at coordinate 3,832,025 of NC_056471.1, read as the reverse complement.
ATGCATTTTCTTAAAGATGACATTTTCTTTAACCTGCTTGTCTTTGGGACTGCTGGTGTGGAACATTGGGAGAAAACCCACAATCACAGCCCAGCAGCAAATGTTGGCCCCAAGGCCCTCAAACACATTAATTCAACACGTTTTCATCCCAACTTGTCACATTGTGCTTCTATGTCAGTGACCTTCTGCTTCTACTTGTGACATTTTAGGTACCCTTCTGCGTCAGCTGTTTGAAGCTTTGGGATGTTGTTACTGTGACATCAACAAATGCACATAATGGGATGACACAGCATGTGCTTATGTTTACGCAACAGAACATCCAACCAGCCCAAACTGTCACAATGGTTAAGACTAGGCAACAAAGTCATGGATGGTTAGATTTAGGCAAAAGAGGCACATGGTTAGGTGTAGAAAAAAACAAACAAAAAAAACAAAAAAACTCAAATCCGCAGGGGAAGCACACTCCAGACTCCCATTCTCATCTGACACTGTCTAGGCACGTTTCAATGAATGACTAAATAAATAAACAAACAAATAAATAGATAAATAAATGTGCTCAATAAGACCATCAGGTTGGTTGGTGGGGTACTGGACACACAAGCATGTGCACCCAGCACACCTGAATAAAAATAAGTGCTTTCATAAAACAAATTAGACATTACATATCATGAGAACTGTGTGGGAATGACCAGTTCAGGATGGTGGAGGTGTTTATACTGTTATTAATACCAACAGTGTTATTGATCCTGTGTTCATGACAGTGTATGAACACATTATTTTCGCCTCTCACCCTATTTCACTTGAAGCAAACCCAGTATCAACTGACACCCTTTTCCCCCTCTGCTTCAGCACCACTCTTCTTCCCCTCTGCCTCGGCTCTTCTAGCAGTCCTGTTTCATTAGCCCTACTTCCATTGACAGCACTGTAAAACATACATTCTTTACCGTGCCATACAAAGTCAATCATGAATGTGAGTTCCTTGCCAAGCACCTATATGAATGTCAAATCAATGCATAATATTTACACATGGTTGAACAACGGCCTCTAGCTCGCACTGCTTATTTGTAGGGATTTTCCACAGCTGATAGAATAAAAATTGATATCCACGCGTAGAAATATGTATGAGTGTTCGAAGTGCCTTTTTTTCAATTGAAGTCTCTGAAGTCCATCTGTCTTATCAATTACTTTCCATGTCTGTTCACTTGATATCTCACCACTTATTTTATTCACATAATTAGCTGCTATCAGCGAGGATAGTGGTGCTCCTCTGGATCAATGATGGTGGGGGTATGACAGCCAGGCTGGAGTGCAGTGATGGTATATGGACTGATAGCATGCAGAGCTGTAAAGACATGGTTCAGATGGTATGTTGAGCAGGGCTGACATGTGGATAGGCATGATATGTGGATCGATGGATGCTTACTTACGCCCAATCGATCCCGTCATTACCTACCGTCATGCTCTTTGCTGCTTTTCTTCTTAATTCAGTGACCTATCACTCATTACAGCTTGGGGTGTTATTTTAGTAGCTCTGCTTCTGTAAGTTGTGATAACACTGCATTCGCTTAAGTAATTTATGAAATCTCCTAAAACAACAATAAATCTAAAAATGGGTCCAACAGATCAGACAGAGATGTTGGACGCAAACTCAGGGGAGAAAATGAACAGTATTGTACTTTTTGTACTTAGTGTGAAATGTGGTGCACGTTGCTTGTGGATGCGCCCAGTGCCTTCTGGCCACCTGGCCATCCACCAGCAAACAATAACAATGCCGCTGTTTCTGTCCGACTGCATTGTCATCTGACGTCGTCCAACCACCTTCTGGTTGTACGCAGAAGGTGGCTTTTGGCATCACGCTCATACACTGAAAGTACTGACAGAGTGGAGCTATTTGACAAGTTTGGAGTGAAACGGGTTGGAAGGACATGGCTGACGGTTTGGGAAACTCACAAAACAATGCACAGGAGGGTGAAATGAAAATGAGGCCCTTTTGTGGGAATAAAACACCTCACAGCCACCCACTGCTGTTAGCCACCCACTACATCAAAATGATATACAAATAAAAGACTTGGGCCCAAAACAAAAGTAAGGTGGGAGTCACTGAACAGTGAATAATAAGAGAAGAATAGAATAATAGACGAATCACATTTTTAAACACATTCAACTCAATTTCCACTCAAAACAAAAAACACAAAAAGCCAAATGAAGATGTTAACTCTGTGGAGATACACAATTAACTGAGAAGAGACAACCCAGCCTCCCTATATAACCCTCCAGCCAGGCTGATTACCAGCAGCTGAGAGAGAACATCGCAGCTGCACCCAGTAGCTCCTGATTGGCAAGGAGACCTGGGATCTAGAATTTGGAGCTCTGTGGATCTCTGACCAGAACAGTGGGATGGCAGTTCCCAGTTCCCAGTAGAAAAAGCAGGCAGAGGTACCAACACAGAAGCTAAGCAATATACCACTGTGGAGAGGGCAGCAACAAACCTTATGTTTAGCCACCAATGACAATCAATATCAGTTTAAGTCTACACTATATTGAAACTATTTTCACTGCATGAATGGTTCAAGTCATGTTCTTGAATGGTTCAAGTCATTTCTTTCTTAACAGGAAGTACTTTGTCTCATTTGGAAACTGTAAGTCAGTGCAGATGACCATGACATGTGAAGTCCCACAGGGGCCCATTTTGGGACCCCTCTTGTTTAATTTCTATATGCTTCCATTAGGCCAAGTCTAGCAAAATAATAAGGTGCCATAAGGCTACCATATTCATGTAGATGACCGGTTCTTTCCAGTCGCATTCTCCCCTGACACTGTCAAGTGGTGATTATAATGGTCATGATGAGAATGGGCTGGTTTGTACCATGGCCGGACAGCACGGTGGTATGACACACTGCCTGGTGGCTGCATGGCACCTGTCCCGGTGGTATGAAACACAATTGAACAGCAGCAGTATTAAACACTGCCAATAATGTTATATAAGAAGCAATAAATCCCTATAGGCAGGCTGGGACAGGTGGTGGATTGGTCCAACAAATTTTGAGTCAAACCATTATGATTTTTTCTAAACCAAACCATGTGGTTTTGTTGAACAAGGAAATAAATGTGAGATATTTTACAGACATTATGAGTTCATATTGAAAAAAATAAAACAAAACTGTATGCATCTAACAAGCAGGAAGTGTACATTCCCTGTGAAAACTCAAGTGTATTTTGAAAAAACAGACTTAATGTAAGCAATATTTGTCAAGTTGGAATGAAAATGCGTTGGTCGGTACTCCTGCCTGCTTCCCCAAACTAGGAGCATACTAAAGCCAAAATTTCCAAAATGTATTCAGTTCTGATGGGATCTGGAATAAATGAATAACCTTTGTTGTTGTTGTTGTTGCTTTCCTGACACTCCACACTCTAATCAGCACAATGCAACCCTATCAAATTGTTTTGTGCAATGCCAAACAATTTGGTGGGGTTTGGGATATAATTACTACCTCATAAAGGTTTAGGGGGTCTAGGGAGTCCTGCATTAAAAAAAATCTAAATGAAATAAAATATAATAAAACACTGAATGTTGTTTGGAGACAGGAAACAAAATCAGTCTCTTGTGTTTCAGTCTGATGTTTTCTTGACCGATCCATCCAGCGACCTGCTCACTGGACTTGTTTGCTCCAATACTGACGCCCTTTTTTGTTCCTTTGCTGAAATGACTGATGCTGTCATTTCAGAAGTCTTATCTGGTGACTGTGATGACCACTCCATATGACTCCCATCAGACAAAGATGGATGAAAGGGTTAACACTCTACAGAGCCCTTAATATCTACATTTCCCCCTTTGATCTGCCGCCTGTTAGAAAACATTATTGCACAGGCTGTCACAGCAGAGCTTACATAATTCCCAGTGATGTCACAGCGTGCTCAGCTGGGTCTCTGTGTGCAGGTTTGATGTGTATTGTCTGCACCGTACTGTCTGTGCTGTAGACTCTGGATTACCTCCCTGCTGCTGTGGATCGACAGGAAATATAGCGGAGCTGTAATATAGCACCCTGGGGGAAATCATGCCATCAAACTCACCTACTGTCATTTTCTCTTCTTTCTCAACTGCACGAATCACTGAGAGATGGCATCATCTATGACTAACTTCCTGCTGACAGACTCCAGCAATCGAGGAAGAGAGAGGCCTCAAAACGACAAAGACAGGCGAGAGGAAAGCTAAGAGCAGAAGTCTTCTCTCTTATTCACTGAGGAGGGTAAGACCAGGCCTTGATAAAACTGACTGGACTGTGAACCCCTGTGAACTGACTCCTGCTCGATGACCTTTGACCTTTTCTCAGAGAAGTTTTGGTTGGTTGTTCATAGCTAGATGATAATGTCTGTTCCTGGTGTTCATTTAGTCTCTTTTTCCAAGCCGTTCTCATCCTAAGGTTGTCTCGTCCCTCTGTGTTCAATATTGATGCCAATGGCGCTCTTTAGTGTCTTTATGAGACATAGTGTGCTTTCAACTAACCTCAATGTAAGTTCATCTGTGGAAATACTACACTGAGAGCAATTGACGTGGTAGAAAGGGTCAGAAAGTCTGCATAGAAGGAGAGAGTGGAGGTGGATGGGTTAAACAGAACAAGGCTTTTACCCCACGGAGAGCAGTTTGTTTCATGTGAAACAAAATGTTGTTTTAGTGTTCAAATCACTTAACTTACATACGACCGTTGTGCAGTGATGTATTCAGCTGAAGTTACATTATTGTTATGTAATAAACATAACAAATGCATTTTAACCCAAAATTTGATCTTTTTTCTAAACTTAATCGTGTACTTTTGTTGCGTAAACCTAATAGCTGCACAACATTGTATGACGATGTGTTCCAGTTTTGCCAGCCTGTTCTCCTTCCGAACTCGTAAAATACCACCACTTTGACAATGCTTTTGGCGCAAGATCATGATGCCAAATGCACTTTTTCGTATCTGCTTGAAATGCTGCTGGACAGCATCGGGTGATACACAGCCAGACAGAGCCAGTCGCAGTGTTATTTTACGCCAGCGCACAGCTGGACAGCACCTGCTGCATCTGCATGAAACATGGAGGGATGGCTTCAGTTTGAAATACTGCTGGTAACAACGTAATAAAAGGAGTGTGAGGGCGCCTATAGGGAAGGCGGATGGTGGATGTATCCAACAAACCATGGACTTTCATGTGAGTGTCAAGTGATCGCTTATTGTCTAAATGGGATGGGGTTTTTTTCTACATCTTACTATGTGCCTCCTTCCTCTTAACGTAACCATGCATACCCATGCATCTTAATACGCCGCTGGACAGTGCCAGCTGAGAATGTAGTGGGTAATATACGCTGCCGGACGGCACTTGGCGCAGCAGCATGATATGCTTGAGAATACGGTCAGACGTAACCTAATGCATGCACATAAGCCATGGTAGGACTACATCTGGTTGAAACGTTGCCGGTAACACTGTAACAAAGTTTTCTTTATGGCGGGCTTGGCGGGCAAACCCCAGACTTTCATGTGGGTGTTCAGGTGTTTGCTTCCCATCTGAATGTGATATTTTTGATCTACACCTTGCCATGTGCCCTTTTACCTAAATCTAACCATCCATGCCCTTGTTGCATAATCCCAAGCAGGTGCTTTTGTTGACGTCCCAGTGTTGGTTGTGAAGTGTTGCTGAAAGATAACGACATGCAGCTTAATCCCACCATGTACTTGTGCTGACATCATGGTCGTGCCATCCTAGAAAGTCAACAGCAAGAAGATAAGTAGAGCGTAACTGTGATGCTGCAGAAGCTGCAGGTGCCGTCCACCCATCTGCTTGCGTTCTTAACACTGCGATTGGTTCTGTCTGGCAGCATTCTCACCTGACACCATTGAGCGTAGTTTTGTGTGGACGTTTGTGCGCCATTTGGTGCTGTAATCTTATGCCAAGAGTACTATCAATGTAGCGGTATTTTAGGAGTTCGGAATAAGGATGGGCTGGTTGCAGTAGAATTTTTAAGGTGCTAATTGGTAAGTTCTAACTAATTGTGACTCGAAGATTCAAACAAAAGAGCTGGAATGCCAAAGAACTTGCTAGAAATTGCAAGAAAACTCTTAAACTCAACTGAGGAGCAACTTTGCTTTTGAGGATATTCCTTTCCTTTTCCTCTGAGAACATATGGCGCTCATACAAATAGAGGTTTGAGAACAAACACACACAGGATCAAAAAGAAAGAAGGAAACAGTGAGGCAGAAATGAGGCAATGTGAGGACCAGACAACCCAGTTAGAACTCTTCCCTTCAGAGGCCAGTTTACTTGATAGCGAGATAAAACAGGTAGAAAGGAAAAGCAAGCAATGAGAATCAGCATGAACACATCCACATCAAAGCGCTCTCACTCCCTATTAGTGACATATGAATGAAGAGCACTCTCCGCAGCAGACTTGTTATTTGTGGCTCTCCTCCTTGTGTTGCTCGGCTGGAGAATAGCGTGGTCGTGCTCTCTTTTGTACTCGTCTAATTCCACAAAGTAAATATCAGATTGTTTTGGTAGTGGCTTAGAAAGGAGCCTGGGAAGAATGGAGGAAACGTTATCCCTGGAGTCCACGCTCTTCACAAAATTGCCTCTCCCTCATGAAATAGCGTACTCATAGCAGCCTGGCACTCATATCAAACCAAAAAGCTGTGTCACAGAGAACAGGACACAATAGCAATCATCAAAGCAGTGTTTGTGTTACCTTATGGGACCCCATGGTGGGTTTTCTTTTAATTATGTCGTTGTGGGTACAAACACATGGAATGAAATTCATGTGGTTGCTACCAAAGCTTTTCGAGGGGTACTATAAGTGAGTGACTAGTGTCTGTCTTTTTAGCTCCCAATGGAAAAAAAAGCCCACTAATTATTTTCAGTTAGATGAAAGATTGCAAACTATTTCACATCAGTTGCCCCAGAAATCTGCTTCTCAGCTGGGACATTTCAGAGATTTAGTTTTGATAAGAAATATATCTGCTCTGTGTTTGTTTGGACTTGAGTACTGTTTGGTCTTAAATGCAGAGACAGATTTTTCCGCATTTATTTATTTTTTCTGCGTCATTTGTTTGGGCTGGCACTAAAATGTGGAGTGCTCTATTTAAGTAAATCTGATGTTGCGGATATTTCTAGATAAACGTGGAGTTTTGCTCAATGGGCTCTATCATGCATCTTTACAACCACCGTTCTGCAGACTTTGTATGCCTTTTTCCCTCTAAACTTTGTTAACTTTGCTTTTTTAACAGTTGTTATGTAATAGTCATTATGTGTTGTCACCCAAAATGTCTTTTGGCGTCAGTGCAACAGAAAATGATCAAGTCACAAATGGCTGTGCACTCAAGTGAGTTGTTTAGAACCAGCTAGAAAAGGGAACACTTTAAAGTCAGTTTTAACTTTTCAGCACAATGGAAAGCAATATCAAACTACTTTAAAAAAGTAAGTCTGATACTCAATATTCACTAAATTCATAGATCAAGGACTTGCAAACTACCTGCAAAAGAATTATTTGAATATGTGATGTACAGACATGGCAAAAAAGTGTCTTTCTGAAGCGGAAAAAATAAATAAATCTCCATTTTTTGAAACTGGTATAGGGTACTCTGAAGGCAGCACTGTGCAGAGGTGATGAAGGATCAAATCTTTGAAAAACAAACCGATCGAAAATAGTCTGAAATTGAGATTTCTGTGGTCCCTGCCAAGAATTCAGCTTTGCTTCTATTATAACTGTGGTTTGACCTGCACACCAAGATGCTGGATAAGTGATTAAGCTGCCTTTAAGTAAGATAGCTGATTGTGATGAAGACATCAGTCTGTCTCTTGAAGATTTGGGGTGTTGAGACAAAGGCAAAGAAAGCTATTGATACAAGCAACTGATTTCAAGCCAGGCTGCAGATGGGATGAGTACAACGTTTAGAGCTCACACAGAGCTCCTCTTTTCTGTGTTTTCTCCCTGTGGGTGCAGTTAAATCCAACAGGATGACCAGTCAGAGTCCTTGAGAAGTCATCTATGGTCTGCTGCAGAAAGTGGGTTAAGTGAAAACTTTGATTTGGTTGACCCTCAGCTAAGGGAAACTGTGGGTCAGTTACTGTGGTGCTGACTGTGAATCTAACCTGCTGTCTGCTGAAACCTCTCCCCATCTCCTCCTCCACCTCCTAGAGAGCCCAAAGAAGCTGTTTGACACCAATGGAATCATCGAAAAGAAAAAAAAAGTTGGCACTGTGTGTTTCTGCGAACCCCCAAATATACATACATACAATACATTTTCTCATAATTATGTAGTGGATACTGTGAAATATTTGCATTACTACAATTCTGTGATTAATGTGGGTAAGTTTAAACATGAAACCACTTGGTTATGTTTAGGAAAAGATGTGGCACGTTCCCTGCTAGAAAAACAGCGCAAAACACCCATGTTTAGTGGCTGAAAAGTCACTGGAAACCGTACTTGCTTGTTGGTATCAACAGTGTTTCACAGCTTGGCAGTCATAGGTGACACACCTTCCACTATCCCCTCAACCTCCAGATGAAAAAACTCAGATCAAATACCTGTGCAATGTCAAAACGCAGCTTTAGCATGGGCATGAAACGCTACTGGAGGGCATCAGGTGAGAATGCAGCCCGACAGAACCAGTTGCGTTGTTAGTGTTATTTGATGGTGTTATATTTTTAACTTATTGACATTACATTTATAGTGGTCTTGTTTTAGTTCCCCCATGTGACTATTTCATGCACTTCTGTATACATTGCACATTTAACTGTTTTAAATTCAAGAGCTTGTTCTTTTATGGCATTCTACCTATTTTACATGAGATAATCTCCTCTATTTGTGTCTTATTTGCTTATACATATGGTTATTTCTATTGCTCTTAACTTCTTCTGCTTATATAAGCAAAAATCTCTTATATACATTTTACTTACTTATTTATGAAATTGTGTTGTTGAACTTACACCCCGATATGTTCATGTATGCAGTGCTGTTTAATATCTGTGCTCTAATGTACTGAATGCTTTTAATTTTGATTATGTCATAAGGGGGCGGGGCAGGAGCTTCATGGGTTTGTGATGTTTTATTTTATTTTTAACCTGTTAATATTTTAATCTGGGAAGCACTTTTGTGTTTAAGATTTAAAAGTGCTTTGAAGATTATTATTATTTATTATTATTATTATTATTATTATTATTATTATTATTATTATTATCATTATCCTTATTATTATTATTATTATTATTATTATTATTATTATTATTATTATTATTATTATTATTATTATTATTATAGTTGTTACTATATATGCCGGCAGACAGCTGGATGCAACGCACACAGTGTTTCCATATGCAGAAAATTTGGACTAATTAGATGTGGGTTTTCTTCAGTCCTGTGATGGCCTGGTGACTTATCCCTTAGGGGATAAGCGGTTATGCCAAATAAATTAATATATTATTAGACTTTTTGTGATGAGTATACAAAAATCATGGTTCTGCAATATGCTGTCTTTGGTCCTTTCAGTTTCTATAAATTACCTCTACAGAATATATAGAATATATGTATTGTTATTTTACAGATGAATACAACAAAGCTTAACTGCACTTCCTGAGCAAATAGAATAAAAGGGCATGAAAGGGTGCCACTATGAATTATCTAAATTTATCACCGATCCTGGACACCGATTCCAATCATCATGCCTTCCAGCAAAGATAGAACTACATTTACTAAAACTAAAACACCCATTTAGTGTCTTAAGAGCTGCTGGAAACACAGTATTTGTTATTTATTGGTCTCAAACAGTGGTCCTCAACTTGGCAGGCATCTCTCCAAGCAAACATGCCTACATTCTACATTCCCTCAACCTCCCAATGACAAAAATCAGCTCATATACTCAGTCACTTTAGAAATGTTGACACGATCAGCATGACACACTCAGATGTAATTTTTTTTTTTTTTTTTTTTTTGGTTTGAAATGTACATTGCCACACTTCATTCTGGTGACTGGTCTGCTTACACACCATCCTCGTCCATACAGTTGATTTCAAAGCACATATCCAAGATAAATTTGCAGAGCTTTACATCAGAAGAACCCAGTCCTTTTCTGTATTACTTTCTTTACCAAATCTTTACTACTGTTATTGTTTTTATGCACACTCCTCTCTTTTAACAGTGATCTCTTTCCTAACATACAAATATTACACACGTGGATTCACCCTCAGCTCAGAGTAAATTCTTTACATTGTCCTGTTCTCTTCAAGTGATTTTTTTAAATAACACTGTGAATATGTGCATTGATAAGGTAGCTGTCAGAATTGTTCTCCCTCACTGACTTGTTCAGCACACATATGCGTCATTAAAATTCAATAATGATAAAAAAAATAATCTCATAGTCCTTCTGATGTAAATGGTTGAGCTGAAAGAACATTTCTGTTATAGATATTATATCATGTTAGGGATTTTGTGAATAGGACTAAAAAAAAAACTTCAGATTTTAAAAACAGGGCTCGGTGTAGTTTAAAAGAGTTTTTGAATATAAGTTGCATACAGCCTTGACATTTTTGTGTGTGACATTCAGATGCAAGTAATGTTATTTTAAAGCTCTAGTATGTAGGATTTAGTGGCATCTAGCAGTAAGGTTGCAGATTGCAACTTAATGAAACTTTTCCTATGTGCCAAATGTGTAGGAGAACTACAGTGGGCGACATGAAAAAAACATCAAAACACAAACAGCATTATCTAGAGCCAACATCTGGTTTGGTCATTCTAGGCTTCTCTCTTTGGAAGAGGACTCGCTCTGTATGCTGGTATTAAAAGTTAAGTTTAAGGTTGAAAAATAAAATAAAAATAAAAATTGCATTAGATTTGGGTGATTATAAACTAATAAAATTATTTTTAATATCATGTATCATTTCTGCCAATAGAGGCCCCTAAATACTACACTCTGGACCTTTAAAAAAATGTACATTTGGTTTGTCATATGCAAATTCCCTGACAAGTGCTCAGTAAGGCCACTGACATAATGCCGCTTAGGATACATACACAAAGAACTCTCCATAACGATCCTGCAAACACAACTGAATAATTTAGAAGATCCATAGAAAATCTGGTTTGGACATTTCAGTTAAAAAATCAGCCATGTATAATCACACCATAAAAATCTTAGAGGCCATGTGGAAAAGCTCCTACTATCTACATAAAATGTTCCCATTGCAGTTTTGTGAAGTATGGCTTTTCTTTATTCTTGAAATACCACCTCATGCAAAAATAAAATTTGTTTTGTTTTGTTGTTCTAGATAAATGGGAGTCTTGTCAAAACTGACATGCTTCCATTAGTAATTTTATAATTGCAATTTCAATTTGCGTAATTTGAGGGTCAGTGGAAACCCATCTAATGTGGACTGAAATGCAAGTAAATCCATTTGAAGATCAACAATTAAGGTTTTATGTGCTGTTTCTTCTGACTCAAGTCATGCTCCCAAGAGGATCAACCCGATTTTGAAGACCCCCTGACTTTTTACTATAGTGCCACCTTCTGGACAAACAATTTTTAGCACAGCTTAAAATAACTAAATCCAATATGTAGTGCTTGCAAAATCCAACTCTTTCACATTGCAGGATGTAACACCATCTCAGCCTGAAGGGTCCACTGAGGGCCTTAAGACATAATGTTTTGTTATTCAGCTAATTAGTAAAACGAGTTTGCAATTTGGAAATCACTATTCACACCACTGTATGTGAATGAGAAGAGTTCAGTCAATCACTTTTGGTCCATCACTGGTTTACAGAACTCTTTTCCATTTTTCAGTGCTGCTTCACAGAATGAGGGGATTAGCTCCACATTAATTTACTCCAATGAAAAGAGGCCAACAAGTGGACATCATACTGCACAATTACAGCTCATTTACATTTCCAATTACCTTTAAAAGGTACTTGACCTAATGGCCGCCATGTGTGGAGTTGAGAGTACCCCAATTACATGTGGGGACACGGAGAGTCTCTCCAACAGTCGACTTGTATTATTCCTGACTGGACAAATATGTTCGCTTATCTTTTGTTGGACAAACAAAGCCTCAGTCACCAGTCTCCTTCTAAATATCAATGAAGTCTTATGAAAAAACTACATTGAAATATTACAGGGATACAGATTTTAAAGGGTAATAAACTTCAGTATTTTTCAACCCTATATTTTAGTTATGTTTTTATATATTTTCTTTATATATTATAATATTTGTAAAAAAATATATTTGCTTTATAACTTTTTTACTGTATTTCTCAAGCAAAACTTGAAGGATCTGTAAGCCTATATTTTAGTTATGTTTTTATATATTTTCTTTATATATTATAATATTTGTAAAAAAATATATTTGCTTTATAACTTTTTTACTGTATTTCTCAAGCAAAACAAGCTGCATTGTAACCATTCAGGGCATGTTTACACCAACTAGAAGCACTTGCACTTGTGAATTGTTATTTTGCCTCTGCGAGAAACCCCTCTTACTTCTGCTTTGCCTTGTTTGTAAACTCTGTATTGTTATTGCTATTATTATTATTATTATGCTGTTATTGGCAGTATTTCAACCTGACACCATCCTGTCACATTTCAAACAGATCCTTCGGGTTCTGTCCAGCCGCTTTTCAACCCCCGGCAACCGTCTGCATATCATGCTGCTGCAACAGGTGCCGCCTGACCATCAGCTGGCATATAATAAAAAATACTCTGTCCTGCTGCTATCTCAGCTGACGCTGTCGATGCAAAAGGTGGCTTTTGGCGTCAGTATCTTATGCCAAAAGCACAGCAAAAACGGTGTTATTCGAGCACTTGGGAATGAGAATGGGCCACAGACAGAGAGTAGATAAGTCTTAAAGTATTAAGAGACAAATTTACACAATGTTTGGATCTGTGCATGGAATATGTTGACAGTCTGAAAAGTATGGAATTATTAGCATTTTTCCATTGTGAAAAAAGATGAAATCACTTGGTCTTTTTGCACAACACAAGTATTTTAACAGCTGCTTACAAATACCAAAATGCCCTCTTCATAGAGACAGAAGATACTCTAATCAGATTCTCAATTAAGTCATCATTACATTGCTGTTAAAGCCCCTCTCGTCTCTCTAGTGCTGAACAGGACTTTCACACAGAAACCTGCTCCACAATGATACTGATCACAATGGAAGTGTCCTCAGGAGAAGACAGACACTCCAGGATATTGCCTTTCCATTTCCTGTGTTCTGCCTTGATTTAACTGTAAAGTTTCATTTGTTCACCACTTTACAGAACATCTGTGAGGATGGCCTCTTTTTGTTCCTCGTTCCTTTTTTTTCCTTTCTACAGTCAATTTGATTCATTACAACTGGCCCACTTCTCTGTGTGTATACACACACACACACACACACACACACACACACACACACACAGTCACATACACATTATATGATGATAATCTAACCATTTTGGTGGGGAATCCGAGAGACATGGAGACAATAGAATTGAAATGTTGCGTGTAATACAGCAATTCAGTACTGCCACTGCGCCCATGCTCATGCATACAAACACGCATATATTTGAGTCCGTTTCTAATCCTCATATATGTATTTGTGTCTGTGTTTCCTTAAATTTCCTTTATCTGAAAGCAGAAGAAGAGGCAAGATAACGCCTCCCTCACATTGTTTTAGATGTTATATGCAACGTTAAATCCCACTTTTGTGCTTAATTCAGTCTTCGCACTGTTGTTTCGAGACAACGCTGAATTCGCTGCAAACCTTCTTCACCTCCATCAACCGCCAATATCTCGTTATGTGTGGTGTGCAATTAAAACGAACAAAGTCATGGATCTGTCGCGCTGCAATCCTCCAGGGAGCGGCTCATTTTACATCTAAAAACAAATACTTAGCTCATTAAAGATGCAAATGTCATTGCTGTTGCAAAGTGTGCTATCTTACTGAAATGCAGTGACACCGGGGGGAAGAAAAAAAAACACCTAGATGCTGGAAACATTCAGGATCAGTTAAGCAGGGGGCAATGGGAACAGTGATGGTAAATGAGGTCAGTGCATAAATGGATCAAAAACATACGATAGGTTCTGATACTATTGGTCCTTCTCATTTAAAGCAGGAAATAGATTCCACTAAATGGTGCCTGATTGCATAACCTCTCACATTTACTTCCCAGTTAATGGAGCCAGTCGGTTTTAATGATCTCCAATACCGTTATCCTGTTAAGTTAGATTGGCCTCGTTTTATTGTGCAACATTGCAGCTGCTCAGTGTAGGCTGCTTGTCTTCACAACATACCACAAAACCCTTAACTAGTTCAGTTCTGGAACATGTTTCGGTTTTGTTAATTGATGACAAGACTTCTTAAGCCTCTTTGGTACCATGTTGCCTCTTGGTAACATGCCCATTTTTTTGGTGTTTACACTCACACAACACATCCTCAATTTTGCTGCAGTACTTGCCCAGAGGAAACCAACAGCTATTGTAACATGACCTTCTGGAGGCCATGTTGTGTCCCTTTTGTGGGCCTCCCTCGCATGGTCCAGCCCATAGACCGTATTTAAGATACATGACAGCTCCCCCAAAGTGTACCTTTTCAGTCTTGATCGCCCCCTGGTGTCGCTGCAGTATAGGTCATAAAGCCCGCCCCTCCATCATTGTGAAGGGTCATAGGCCAAACTAAAAACTCAAAGTACACAACAAATGCATTTTTTCCCAAAGATGGTTTCTGTCACTGGAGGTAGTTCTCATCACCCCAATGTTTGATCAGGTGTTTTGATGATAAGTTCGGTTTTAATGAGTTAGTTAATTATACAGAAGGGGGCTTATCCGCCATGATTGACAACAATGACAGCCAATCTGTGTGCTCGCATTCAATGGAGCTGCTCACGATTGGTCGGACGGGTGTTTTGGGCTAGAACTCAAAAACACCCCACTCAAACTCCCCACCGCGGGTATCACTGCTGCACAGGTGCAGGCTTTCCATGACATCACCCTCGCAAGATGGCAATGCCCCTAACCCGGATATTTTAAGCTCACTTCAAAGGTAAGTGGGGGCATGTCATCCATCTTTATATACAATCTATGGTTCAGCCCCACACAAAAATAGTCTGGTGGTGGTTGAATTTTTTTGCAATAATAAATGTGGTTTTTTTTGTAGTAGTTTTTAGTAGTTTTTTTGTAGTTTTTTTTTTTTTTTCAATTAATTATTTAAAGAAAACTGCTAAATCCCAACTGTTGCCTTAAAACATCATACCATTATGGAATCCCACCATGACAGTTTTTGGTATTGTGAATTTAGGCTTATAGCAGTCATCGTATTATTATTATTATTATTATTATTATTATTATTATTATTATTATTATCATTATCATTATGTCAGTTACTCACTGCTGAGTGCATTTCATTTTTTATGACAGAACAGTGGTATTTCTGACTGTTTATTGAACAAACAAATTTCTCTGAAATCATGTAAACTTTCTTTCATTCTAAAAATTTTGATATTATCAGGTAGCAGGTGATTTTTAGCTCTGTGCATGATTTTGTAATCAACCAGATCTTTGAATTTAAGCATTTTTAATTTGTCAGAAAGTCGGTTTGTTGGTTATCTGTAAATGGTTTTGATTACAATTCTCTTGGCTCTTTTTTGAGTGATTTTGCTAATATGTCACTGATGATATGTAGGATTCATCATTGAGCACACCTGGGTAAGAGTGGATCTGGATGGTTAAGAGCATTTGGTGCATCTGGAGTTGACTTCTCTTATATTTTCTCTCACAAAAAAACAAAAAAATAAGAGAAACTATAAAAGAAATTTAAGGGAATGTTGCTGCATGATGCCCACTGTCCACTCTACAGTCATATGTGTTGCCTCAAAGACTGAAAAATTCTTTCTAGGAACTCTCAGCCTTTATTTCCTAAATGTAGTCCTCACTTTCAGCTTACTCTTAGCAACAGAGACAGTGTTGTAATGCAGGGCTGAGTGTGTCTGATCCTCCCTCTAACCTTAATGCAGACGCAGACATTACTCATATAGGTTGGACTCAGCGAGCACCTTAATTAGAAACTTAATGTTTTCTGTCTTGGATGGAGGGACGGGAGGTTCCAGCAGCTGAACATTCCTCCCGGAGAGACAGGTGCTGCTGACGCTCGCTATATCACACCTGAAGCAGACACAAGTCACTGAACACAGAAACATTTACCACAGCTTTTTTTTCTTACTGGTGTGACATCTTTATACAGGAGGTGATGGGATAGATTGTCCTTTAGTGTCTCTGTAAGAAATAAAGCTTCAGCACTACATGAACAAGCTGAACAGACACATCAGTGCACTTTAATGACGTGTTAGTGGAAGGTGTGTTCAGCGTGGAAGGTAAGCTCTGTTCACAGCTTCAGTTGATCATCACACAGAACACTCCACAGGTGCCGACATTTCAAGCTCTGCTAACAAGCAAGCCGCTCCACACTCCCGGTCAGTTGTTGGAGATAACTGAGTACATTTTCTCTTCCAGAACAGGAAGTCCAGTGCTGGATTTGTATTTCTGTATTTCCATAGTCTGCATTATACTTCAGTTTTAATATTTGCTTGTTACTTTGCAGATTCAACACCCAAAACATCATTTTATAAACTGCCATGCATTTTTACAGGTTAGACTACAAATTTAAGGTGCCAGCTGCAGATATGAAAATACTGCTTAACTTTAAAAACAACAACAAAAAAACATCCTTAAGGGCATGTTTAGACAACAACGACCCTGCTAAAATAAAAAAAAAATGTCTTTCCTTTGTGTTTAAAAAAAATTGTGTTCACATGGTGACATTGTGAAAATGATCCTCACGTATACAGATCCACAAAAACAACCCGAAATGCTGTTGTATGCATGCCAGACCAGTAGTTGGTGGTGTAATTTTGTAATTACACACCATAGAAGAACACCACGCCGATTTGTAGAGCGCAGCTATGACGTTACTGTCCTCATATCGCCAGTTTACACAGTGACAGAAGGGGCTGTGTTTTCAAAAGATTACACTCTAGGACTTGGTTTCAAAAGTTTGTATTTTTAGGGCCCCCAAAATGCCATTGTTGTGTTAATGAAAAGCCAAACTGCAATAAAAGTGACAAATATTGGCGATCTGGCTGGGTCTTTTAAGCTGTAGGCAGGTGAGGTCTGATTGGTGGAGCTGATTAGATGATAGGCAGCAGGCGGGCAGGTAAGTCAGAGACAAAAACCAGTGGAGAGCCAACCAGCCCCAGCCCTGAGGAAAACCCAGACCCACAGAAAGAAAGAGACAGACATGAGACACAGAGGACAGGTGAAAAACACATGATACACCAGGATGTGAGGAGGGAGACTGCAGGAACCTATCAGCCTGTCCATGTGTCACACTGTCGAGTCAGGTGCCATCATGCTGATCAGTGGCATATTAAATCTGTCTGGTCGCTTGGCAGCATATCATATTACAAAAAAAAGTGGCTTTTGGTGCTAGGATCTCACACCAAAATAACTGACAAAGCAGCGGTATTTGACAACATTGGAATGAGAATGGACTGAGAATACTTCCCAATTTTTCGCGATTTTATACCTAATTTCATATTTTTAGAATTTTTTTTTAATTCAAACTAGTCTGAGTGATTCATGCTGCGTTCCATTCAAAGTCGGCGGTTGGAATTTCCCAGTTTAGTTTCCCAATTTCTAAGCATTGTGAGTGCACAACCCCAAATGCAAAGGAAAAAACATGACAAACGGGGTGAACTGGTGTTTCTGTGGTTAGTCCACATACAATTGTACCGTCAGTGGAGATGGTTTCTTTATATATCTGCTGCATCTTTGGAGTTAAAGGATGCGTTGATTAAAATTACCACCTACTATGAAAATTCCATATGGTTGTTCGGGCAAGTTAATACTGACATCCAGCTTATCCACTAACAATATATTAATATTTAATATCACTATTATTAATTAATACTAATAAATACTAATATTATAATACTTCATACTGATATTTTGACATCAATTTATATGCAGAACAGGTTTAACTATATAATAGTAGATGTATTATTTAATTAGATACATGCAAATATTCTTTATGTTGCCTTTTAGTTGATTTCTTTCCATTAAGGATGTACGCCTTGGTGGCCATCATGGAAGCTGCCATTGTCGTGTGACGTCAGACCACTTAAGTCGGGTACATCGATTTGGCCCAAGTTCACAAGTAGGAATTACAACTTCGAGTGGCATGCCACTGTACTTTTTCTAGTAGGAGGCTGAAATATCTTAATTTTGAATGGAACACAGCATCATTTTTCCATGATGTGACAGACTCATTACACATGTGTGTCCAGCCGTGGAAAAACCAGGAACAAGTCGCCAGAAGTGCATGTTGAGTTATTTACAGATTCTGAAAGTGTAGTTTCTAAGCTTTCCAACAATGTCTAACACATGTAAATCTGAAACTATTTGAAGAAGATGTGGCCATTTGAATGTAGGCACTCCTCAGACTAGTTTTGTGAGAAATCCAGCCTTAAAGTTTCTGAAAGATTCTCACCTACCTGGGCAGCCAGGTAACAGCGGCTGCTCATTTGCATCACATTTACATAAATCCAACCCCCTGCCGGTCTAGCTATCAGTGACATCTGTTAGCCCACAGGACAGTCAATACTTTGTTCATGTACCCATGGGTGTCTTATTCACACATTATTCAAGCACATTATCAGGTTGGTGTGTTATTCAAATTAATAGCAGATGCTCACAGTTTTGATGTGCGCATCATTGCATTTTAAAACGACAATACTGAGCTAGCTAGCTAGATAACTTGGACATTAATGAAACTCACAGTGGATTATTAAAAGATAGCTTCTAGCATGAAAAACAGTTTGTAATCCCTGTATGTGACTTTGAATGAACACTAATGTAACGTAGATAACTATTCCTGCAGACTTCATTTCCTCCAATTGGATAACAAGTTCGGGGGTGCTTTCTTTTCGTTGCAGGCTTCTTGGTGGATGTAGTCACCTAAGAAGTAACTACTGTATGCCTGTTTGCCTCAAGGTGTCCATTTATTGTCATGTCCTGCCACTCTCTTTCAGCCGCTAAAGAATCCATCCGTATGTTGTACATAAGCTCTGGAGAAAGTTTGCGGCTACACGACTGTGTCCCGAGGAGAGAATTCTCCTTTCTTCTTCCGTAGCATTTTGCTCTCGTCGATTTCTTCAGTTTCAGCCTCTAGTTCGGGTTCAGAATCAGAAGTGCGGTCGGCGTCGGCATGACCAGAAGCATCTGGCATCTTGAAGAAGTACTGCCAAAGATTTGCACTGAAACGGCCCCAGTTTGGTTCTTCTGCAATACGTTTTTCCTGCTCCGTCTTCATTCAATGATGAAAACACACACAGCTTCCAGAAGTAGCAATAATAGTTACTCGCCTAATTTAAATGCAGAAGCGGCTGCTCAAGTAGCCATGTGGTTCCTCTTTAACATGCAGCTGATTGGCCGAAAAAAGGAACAAAAGCATATGAATAGCCAAAGAAAGCCAGTATGCTAATTTACAGCGGTATCATCACACCCCCAACTAGGAGCCGGCTTTTCCTATAATACAACCCTAATTCAAATACAAAGTTTTTAGTTTTAAGGCCCCCAATACTTTAATTTTTTTTCTGGTGGCAGATCACATATTTCTTTTGCATTACCCGGACTTTACAGATTGCTAATTACAACCCAGACTCTCATTTAGATGACACACATACAGCATATGTGTCCATCTACTGTGCACACCTCAAACTGAGGCATGACAGAAAAAAAAGAAAAAAGTTGCAGAGATTCTGCGATGATGCAATAAAAATTGATGGAAACAGCATTGTTGCAGGACCTGCCTCGCTTCCCTCTTGTTTTATTTCTGGCACTGTAAATGCAATATCAGCATATTGCTGCTGCCTCCTTCTGCACCGGGACGACCAGAGAATCCGAAATAAAATAAGACAAAAGCGCCGTGCAGTGTGTGTGTCGACACAAGAGATGAATTCATTCCTTGAAATAACATCTAGTGAATATGATATTAGGTGGGAAGCAGCGGTGCAATGTTATGATGTAACAGTCTTAGTCTGATCATGTAATCTTGTTATTCACACAGATGAAAACACACACACACTTATTTGACTTATGAGAGTTGAAAGACTTTTGAAAACTCTTTTAACCGTGTGTGTGTGTGTGTGTGTGTGCGCGCGCGCGTGCGTGCGTGTATGCGTGTGTTGATGGGGGAGGTTGTACACCGGGAGGCCCATACAGTGCAGAGGAGTGGGCAGCCTGGGGTTCAGTGCGATCTTATTACCATTCCCATGGATTAAGCACCATCAAACAGGCACCTATAAGGCTTTATTTAGCATGCAGCTCTATGAGAGGAGGCATGACACAAATAACTGCACAAACATGCTCTGCAGATGAATGACAGTGTGTGTATATATCAGATTTGGGGTGGAATATTTAGCTTTTTGGGTCTTTCATTTCCCCTCGCTGTGCCGCAGAGACAGTCATAGAAGTTTAGGTTTTCAGTGAATGGATAACTTTCCTTGAGGGCTCCCATCAGCCACTCTGAAAAAAGCTTCTCACACTCAACTTCCTACACACACACACACACACACACACACACACACCTACACACATACACACACTCACCTCCACACACGCCTGTAGCGTTTGTTTAATGCTAATTTGGCTGGTGGCAACCTTGCTGATTGGGTCATTAGTTGCTCCCTAACGTCCTGTCAGAGGTTTCATTTCCTGTGCCCTCTGTGGGTTAATGAGGTGTGTGGTGGTGGGGAGCTGGGGGTGTTGGGGACAGTTTATTCTGCCAGTGTTTTCTCTTCTCTTCTCAGGCCTCATTTGCATGTCAGGAGGAGGCAAGCTCCCAAGCAGCGGGGGAGCTTCCCTAACAGCGCTCAGAGAATGAAAGCTAGCGGAGAATAGATGATTTGAGCCAATTAGGCCATCCAAAGGGCTAGAAGACAGCGGTGGTTAAGAAGTCATTATGGGAGAAGAAGGTTTTCATTTACACAAACGGGAGTACAAAGAGATATGGCCAGAGGAATAATAAAACACAAAAAAGAAAATATCCCCCAGGCCACGCTGTGGTACTCAGTTATCTTATGCCCACATCTGACTGCCAAGGCACAGAGCTCAGTCTAAAGGGGGCATTTAGGCATTTTCTTTCTGGCATTGAGATGAGAAGATTGATATTTATCTCAATTTCTAAATTATAATTAAAAAAAAACAATGCAATTAACTCTTTGAAACCTGGGCAAATTGGCTTGATTTCTTTCAAAAACATGAGAAGGTGGCAATGAGCAACTCAAGAAGAAATTACCTAAAAATTAGCAAGAAATTAGTGAAAAGTACAAGATTACCTGAAAAATATCAAAAAATAAATAAATGAAATAACTAAATGAAATTAAAAAACAGAAAAGAAAAAAAATGAAATAATGCTCAAAACTGCTTAAATATTGTAATAATTTTTTAATAGCTCTTTTCCCTGTTTTTTTTTTTTTTTTTAGGTTTCTAAAAAATATAATTTTTAAGTACTAATTTCTTTCAATTTTTGGGGAAATCTCTTGCCAAGTTGCTCATTTCCTTATTTTTTTACCATTTTGTTTTTGGAAAAAATATTTTTTTAAGGTTAAAAGTATTAAATACATGTAAAAGGCAAGGCAAATGCAGCACAAACAGGTAATATCAGTCCAGGTTTTAAAAGGTGTTTTATTGGGGTTTTCACCATTTAAATTGAATTGATTTCTTTCAAAAAAAACATGGGGAGAAGGCAATGTGCAATTTAACATGATAATGCACCAAAAGTAGCAAGAAATTAGTAAAAAGTTACAAACAATTACCTCAAAAATGAGCCCTTTAAAAAAGATTGGGGGGGTCGGTTTTTTTCCCTGACATAATTTAAGAATATAATTACAGTATGAATTCTTGACTTTTTTCTTTGTCTTTTAAATCCCCCTTTAATCCCTAACCCCTATTCCTAACCCTGACTATATTTTTCAGATTTTCAGGCATTTTCTTGTCACCTTTTACTAATTTCCTTGCAGTTTGTCTGACATTTTTTGTGCACTGCACCCCTGTTTCCTTTAATTTAATTATGGTGCAAATCCAGGGATTTACCTCAAAGTTGGGGTTAATTAATCGAGAAATCTATGGATTTTAATATATTAGAGGCTTTTAATAGTTTAAGAAGCTAAAAAGCATCCAAAATAGCATTATAGTCACCCTTAAATTTCCACCTAAATTAAATAGTCTTTTGAAGTAAGGTTTTGTGAGGTACTTATCTATAACAAGTGTGTTACATTGTTTTTGTTTTAAAACTAGCTTTTTAATATAATTTTCTAAATCTACTTAATATCTTGCAATTTGTAGGATATTGTATTGCCTTTTCACCTGTGTTTTACAAATAAAACAAACCAATCCAAAGGTTTAAATACTCTTGAAAGGCAAAGGGAACCAGGGGACTGGCGTGGTCTACCTCCCATTCAGTTTGAATTGTTTGAAGAGTAAAATCAATGTTTGTTTATATTCATTCAGTCTTAATCTAAATCATAAACATAAATGCACTCTCTGTCTTTATGCTAAGCTAGGCTAACTGACTCCAGCTATAATTACCACACATGAGACTGATCTCCATCTCACTCTTGGATAGAAAGCAAATGAGCACATTTCCCTACAATGCAGTGGTAGTTTAAAAGGTATAAAAACTGGGGCTATTTATTTTCTTTGGGTAAAAGTTGCTTTGATTATTCAGTTTTCAGAGAATGATGGGTAAAGTTGAAAACAGGATTCCATCTGCTCCTCGGCTACAGGGAGAAGCAGCATCCACCTTTCCTGAGGATTACACCTCTTTCATCATTGACTCACTGCGCTGCTGACTGTAATGGGCTGTAATTATGTGTGATTATGCTTAAACCTCCCTGTATGTGACGACCAAAAGCAATAACAAAATTTACTCACATCTCTATGACTGTTTGCACATTTTGTTTTTTGGGGGGTCTGCTAAAAGAACTGTATGTATACTGTATATGCAGATACAGATCATCCCTGCACAATATGCACAGAATCATATCTGTAATAGAATGTGATCGGCAGTTGCAGCTCTCACAATGGCGCATGTGACAACACGTATGCACGCGGCCTCTTTGGATAATTGCTATCATTTAAATATTAATGTGGCTCCCTTGTCTGCAGTAGTGGGCCATGCTAGAGCCTTTGCATGCAGATGGCATCAGACTGAAAATAAAGATCAAAGACAAGTGAAATCCCATTTGTTCCACTCCCTGTGTAATGCCAAGGCTTTAGGAGAATCTGCCTGCTCGATTTCTGGGCTCAGAAAGAGGGGCTGAATGTGAGATGTGGCTGGCACAGATGGCAGCAGCTGATAACCAGCCAGTGAGATTGAGAACACACTCTACGGTTGCTGCTGTTACAACTACCGGCCTGGCGTAGCTCCCTGGCTTTCTCTGGGAGTGTCAGAGACACTACTTTTAGCTGGTGGCCTCCTGGACTACAGCATCACACATGTGGAGTTCAGTTTAAACAGATTTTCATTACAGACAACACTTTTCTTTTCTTTTTTTTTTTTTTACATCTAAAATAAGCATCAGTTCCATCAGATTGTTGGAGAAGTTATGACAGAAACACTGCAATCCACTCAAAGACTTTTGGCAGTACAAGAAATCTTTTTGGCATCAAATTGTAATCTCTAATATGAACAACACCACAAAAACTCCAGCCATGTGCATGTGCATGTGTGTGAGCAGCCTTTTCTTATTCCCAGGTTGTTAACACTTTAAAACCTGAGCAAATCGGCCTGATTTCTTGCAAGAACATCAGAAAAAAGGCATTGAGCAACTTTACAATAAATAACCCCCCTAAAATTTGCATGAAATTAGACAAAAAAAGTTACAAGAAAATTTCCTGAAATAAGCACACAACTAAAATAATATAAATAAACACCTAGATAAAAACCTACAATTAATAGCTGAATAAACATATAATTAGAATAATTAGTTTTCTGGACATTTTTTGGACATGCTACATGTATTATGAAAGCCCCTTAAATGGGTGCAAGACTAAAAAAAGGGCTATACACATGCAAGTCCATTTGCTAATCAAATTGTTAATATTTTGTTATGACATTATGTTGCTTTTCTTTATGTCTTCACATGAATTTCAAGGCTTGTTTTACAAAGCAAAGCAAACTATTTTCTGCACTTCCTCTGATTTTTACTTTATTCTTTTTGTCTTGGACGTTTTCTTGGGAAAGTACACAAAATTAATGTAAAAGTGTCCAAGTGAATGCTTTGTTTCTCAACAATTGCAAGTAAGATTAGCTGTTACCATGTCTCAACACAATTCAGGACAACACAGAAATGAAGCCGCTACAAAATCAAAGGTGATCAGAATGTGCAATAGTTCACATGACAGCTACATGAAGGAGGAGTCTCTCATCATCTTGACATTACGGAAGTTTGAGATTTTCCAAAACTATAAAAAGCTTCTGTCCTACATCTTACATGTCACATTTGCATTGATCTGTCTTTTGCTTCTTTTTTTTTCCTCCAAAGCCACAAGCAATGAACTGCCTGTGAACTACAACACTGGCTGTTGTCAGTGCTTGTTTTTTTTTTTTTTTTTTTTCTTGTGCTCTCTTTCACCAGGCATTGTCCCAGGTGTACTAACAAATCATCTAAACCATGCAATGTCACTGTCTGTACAACAAGTGCTGAATATTTCCTTTAACACAAACTCTAAAGATTAAACAAGTCACTCTATAAAGTCAGGAAGTAGAATGGGACATCCATTAATAAGGAGACTGGCAGTTTGATCCCTGGCTCCTACATTTTGCATGTTGGAGGATTCTTGGGCAAGATACTGAACCCCAAATTGCTCCTAATGGTGCCATCAGTGTGTGAATGCATGAGAATGGTTACTGAGTAGCCGATGGCACCTTGTACAGTAGCCTCGGACACCGGTGTGTGAACGGGTGACTGTGACATGTAGTGTAACAGCACTAGAAAGGAGGTAAACAAGTGCATGTTCAGTTAGCATTTATCGGCAAATGAATAGCAGACTGAAAGCAGTTGGTCACAGTCGGAATAAATAAGGCAATCTCATGCACCAGTGATCGCTGTGGAGGCACACCTGAATGAATGTAGCAGTAACAGTTGTTCAATGAAACGTGTATGATGCAATAAATGCCTCATTTCCAAACACATCATGCGTGGTCCAAATTAAGTAAAGGTGAACTCTGACCTGAGATCCCAGCTCGGTATGGTTACTTAAATTCTCGCAGGCAACTCAGTTCTCTGAGTCAGGAAATGCCTGCAAAGACCAAAGAGTGGCATGGATGGACCAACAAATGTTCTGATCCTGAATTGTCACATATTGCCACCTTGCAGTGAACCTCGATGTCTACATATGACGCTCTAGGTATCTTTCTGCATCTGCTATTTATGTTCCAGGATGCAGCCACCAACATGTGAACACAAGTACATGGTGGGATTACTTTGGTATAACACCACAACCAGTGCTGTCAAGCTGCATTTTCATGTGACATCATCCAGCAGGGTATTGTGGACACGAAAGGTGGCTTTTGCCATTGGGATGTTACACCAAAAGCATTGTCAAAGTGGTGATTTTTGACCACTACGTAATGAGAATGGGCTGGATGGACGGGTCAGTGACTAATGCCCAATCTATGAAAAGATTGGCTTTTACTTGTTTTGTTTTGCACTGCTAGACTCGTACTTTTTATATTTTATATTTTATATTTTATATTTTATATTTTGTATCTTCTATTTTATCTGTTTTTTTTTTTTATATTTATGTTGCACCAACCCACCAGAACAAATTCCTCGTATTGTGTTAACTATACCTGGCAATAAATCTTTTTCTGATTCTGATTCTGATTCTTTCTGTCAGATATCATGTTCACAAGAAAATACATGGATGCAAGGTCACAGTGACCTTGACCTTTAACCTATGACCACCAAAATCTAATAATCTCATCGTTGAGTCAAAGTGAACCTTTGTGTCAAATCTGAATAACATTCCTTTGCCTGATCTGAAAATATCATGTTCACAAGAAAGACAAAGATGAGGTAACAGTGACATTGACTTTTGACCTATGACCACCAAAATCTATTCAGTTCATCCTCGGGTCCAAGTGCATGTTTTTGCTAATTCCCTCAAGTTTTTCTGGAGATATCACATTTGTGAAAATGGCACAGACATGATGTATGAGCAACAATGTACCTATGGACATATGGACATATAGACAAACAATGCAAAAACATAATGTCTCTGGTCATAGCAGAGGCATAAAAAAAAAATACTAAACTGCTCTTGTCTATATTTGGGTTTGTTTCTTTGCTGCCTTGAATGTGCTTGACAACTGAAGCTCCAGCAACCTTTGAGTGTAGAGCTGTCACTGACAGAATCGGAATGCTTCAGTCTGCTCCTCACCCAACACACAAATACACTGTGAGTCTTACACAGCCAGAACAATCCTGAAACTAAACCAGTGCCCTCAGCCTGCTCCTGTCTGAGCTGTGGGAAACGCACCTACCATCCTGCACCGATAATCTGAGACTGAGTGGAAAAAAGGGGGTTTGACTACGAGGTGTTTTAAAGGTCATTAGCAGCGGGCTGACAGCTTCACTAACACTTCGGGAAATACAGACACACACTCTACTGTATGCTGCTGTAGGTGGCATCTGTGCATTAATAAAACGCTGCGGAAATTACTGTCAGACATTGTTTCCCTTTGTGCTGGCATAACAGAGGAGGAAATTGGGAAAGTTAAGTGTGAAATGAAGAGATGGGCTTTTGTTAGGCTGGATGCAAATGAAATGTCAACACTACCAAGTCATTTAATGAGATTTTGCCCTATCTAATTTTCACATTGTTGACTAAAGTGTGAAAACTCCAACAAACAGATTCATTAGACTATTACTTGTATAAGATGTGTCTTTGTGTGTGTTGCTGTGCCTTAGGTAGCATGTCATCAGACTGAGTCTAAGAATAGGTACATCTGCATCAAACTCACATTAAGGACTGGGCATGAATATGTATGAAGACTGAACCAACTGAACTTCATCTGTCGGAGATGTGAGGGCTTAACAAGCTTCATGTATATTCGACAAATTCATACTGTAAGTGGCACTACCTATAAATATGCAAGGTCCAAGGTTCAGCTTTATTGTTATGACACAATACAGGATTGCACGGTGAAATGCAGTGCTTCACTCACACTGCACACACAGAAATTACATTAACAGATTCAATTAAAAGTACATTAGAATAATACAGTAAAAAGGCAACAAACAGGAATCTTCCTTTGCAGAAAGATGTCAGCAGATGGCTCTGTGAGGTGAGGTTGGTTTTGCTGATGTGTGGAAGGTTTCCAGTCCCCTTTCTGAATTTGTGCAAAATTTTAGGTTTTTTTGTCTTTTTTTGCTGTTATTCATCTGTGGTAGATGTTAGACGGTGGCAGTGTGTGGCTTTCACCCCTTCCCCATCCCACTGCCACTGAACCTACCACTGGAGAGTGAGTCTGCCCTTCTGTCAGCTGTCGTGTGTGTGTTATGCTGTTGGTTTCTCCGTGCGACATCACAAACAGGCAGGAGAACAGGTACTTGGTTTGTTCTCTTTAGTTATCTCTTAACTTATTAAGTCTCTCTTTCACACTCGGTGCAGATGTTTTTGGATTAGTGTTTTTGGCTGCTTAGGAGGAGATGGAGGGTAATTAGTGACAGCCCGTCATTGCATCTCACCGGTATCGGAGCTTAAATTACCACGTTCACCGGGGTGTTGCATTCCCATCAGTGCCGATTGGAGGCAGAGGAGATAAAAATCCATGTTTATTGCAGAGTGATTTGATCCAGGTATGAATCCTGATCGTAAGCATTGCCATTGCATTAAAAATCAAGATGTTTTTTTGTGCAGTGGGAATGTGGCTTTAGAGTCACTTTTTGGGATAGGGTAATCAATTCACTACTCTGTTAACTCTCCTCCTACGGACTTCTACTAGCTGGTCAGGTTGTGGTTTTCAAGGGTAAATATCAGTGTACATTGAGGAAAAGATGGACAAGATTGGCACCAGTTGAACTAGCATCCTGCTAACGATTGTACAGGTGTTGGATAATAAACTATGCAACTTTTGTGCCTGCATCCATTTGCAACTGGATATCCAGCCCTTTCACATTCCAAACTCATCAAATAGCGCCGGTATATCAGTGCTTTCGGTGTGCTAGTAGGAAGGTAGGTTGGTATGCAAGAGAATAATCTGCTGTGTGTCTAACACACATACTATTATACTATATAGTATGAAGGAAAACAATTGACTATGTCCCAATACATAGTGCCAAATATACCAGGATGTTTTACTAACATTACTAACAACTATTCCCATATATATATATATGTATATATATACTGTATATATATATATATATATATATATATATATATATATGGGAATAGGGGGGTTGTGGCTGCAGTGTTATGTAAACCTGGCTACAATAAAAATGCCATTGTTTAGCCACAGGACTGTTCATGAAAGGGATAAAAAGATTACAGGAATAAAAGTTGTTCTTTGTTAAAATGTCCTAACTATGTGGCAGCAGTACACAAAGACGCATTTCCTTTGGTCTCAAACAGGAGTTGAAGAAAAGCATTTCTTTAGTTTTAACCCATTGGGAAGCAGCTTTGGTGATACTGTAATAGCTCACCAATTTAAAGTGTTACCCACTGCGATCATCCTGCTCGGGTTCAGTTTAACTATCCTCTTTGATGTCTTTGAAACCAGGATACAGAGCCTTTTAATGGCTGATCAGCATCTCAGGCTGTGATCACATCCACACTTTGTTTCCTTTACTATCAACCCAAATTTTGGAGGGCATTATATACAGAGTTACAAACAGAAGATCTCATCAGAGATTGCAATAATAATGACACAGCTCATTGAGCTTTGTTGCAGTCTCTGGATCTTTAGCTGAGCCTGTAGTAAAGAAATGTGGAGGAGGGTCTCTGTCTCCCATGATAAACATAAAGAAAAATCATTCTGCATACCTGATGACTTTCACCTGTGTGTTTTATTGCTTTGTCTGTTCACAATGTTAGTGTTACAGACAGTGAAGACAGCAGGCAGGGGGTTCGCTCCTGTGTTAGGAGGGAAGGCTGGATATCTCCTTTGAGCCTCCTGTAGACTGGGAGTTTCCAGCAATCTTATATGTTTAGTGCAGCTACACTGTAAAACATGAATCTATTAATCTTGTTACGACATCAAGTTTGATGTATGCAGATTGTGTGATGACAATGGCTACTGAAATACAGGCTACGACATACTTCCATTGACGTCAAGAAAAAAACGTCATCCGCGTGTGTCATCCATCTACACTGCTGTGGTAGTGGTAAGAGCAAAATGTAAACAAACATGAATCACACACTCACTTTCCGTTGCATTAATGTGTGTCCAAAAGAGTCTGAAAAGGAGGAGGAGAATGTAGACGCAGATGTGGCTGGGGAAAAGAGGCCAACTCGGCCCATTTTGCAACGAGAGCGTGAAGTATTTATTATCATCTATTAGCATTTAATATTAGCACAGATATTTGACACTGTTAGAATTTTATCCCATCGCAAGACCATGACAACGGCCATCCTTTATGTTACCTCACTGTGCAACATAGGACCACTGTTCTAAAACCACGACCAAAGATATTGCCATGCTTCTTTCACGATGGTCATCTTTCATCTTGCTGCAAGCTCATTTCTGACAGGAAAAGTAAAAAAACTTTACTTTACTTTACTTTACTTTACTTTAATGTTAAATATCCATGTTTGTCATGCTAAAGGGGAGGTTTGTCCCACAATAAAAAAAATCACATATATATAGATAGATAGATGTTGGGTGGTATCTATCTATCTATCTATCTATCTATCTGTCTATATATAGACATAGATGCCGCCTGGCTTGTTGTGCTCAAAAACAAAGAAATAAATCTTTAAAAATATCGGACCACATGTCTTTCTTTCTGTTTCTGAGATCTGATGTTGCATAAATGGTCAGAAGTTTGTTTTTTTTGTTGACTTTTGATCTTTAAGATATAAAATGACATAATGACATAATTAGTGCAATTAGTTCTTGAGTTATGGGCAAAAACATGTTTTATGAGGTCACAGTGAGCTTTGCCACTTGACCTTCAAAAACTAAATTCTTATCAATGTATTTTCATGCTAATACTAGCTGTTTTGTTGGATGGTGGCTCTTTATCCTTATTTTCCACCTTATGTGAACTATGCCCATCTTCCTAAGAACCAGCCTTTTTCAGTGTCTGTCTGTGGTTATTTTGTGCCAGCAGAGCTTAAAAGGAAGTCGTCTCACCTGAACAAATAAATAACTGCGGGAGTAAATGCCCCTGAATTCAAATAGACCTCAGCTCAGTCGAGAGCCAATTTGATCTCATCTGCAATATTCACAGAATGTAACAGAGGCGTGCATAAAGCCTCAAAAGCTGTGGGTGTACACTTTCATTTTGATATTATTGATGGGCTGGCTTTAACTCGAATCGTCGAGCTTCACATGGCGTATGGGTCTGGCAAATAGAATAATTCATTTGGCGTTTTATCTCATGGGCTGTACTTTGGCTTCCAGTGATGTCATGCTAGGCTAGCATAAATCATCACAGTCCTGCCAAGCTACAAGCACGCTCCTATTTAAAGCACATTAGTTGGAGTGGAAGCTGCAGATCATATTGATCATACACACACACACACACACACACACACACACACACACACACATGCACACTTTTTTGAATTTGCAATTTGAAACTTTGTCTGCTGGCTGAGATCAGGAAGCCGAAATAAAAGACAATTTCCATACAGCTCCTGCTCTGCAGCTGTGCCCGAGAGAAGTAGCAGCTCCTCCGCAAACTGTGCAGGTCTGCGCGTGCTGTTTTTCAGCAGCCGAGCCAGACAACACAACAAGAGTGCATCCCTGTGGAATAGAAAATAAGTCTAAGAATAAGGACAAGGAGATGACAGAGAGAGATGGTGCTTCTCTGCTCGCCTCGGGCTTGTGGTTGTGCATGCTGTTTTGTTCATGGCCCGAGGTTGTGCAATCTGTTTGACTGTTTAATGTATCAATTAAAAATCAGTGTTTTGCCTCCTGCCGTGCTCTCCAGTCTGGCGTGTCCAGCGCCAGGCAACGCTCCCATCCCCTGGAGGGCCTGCTGATTCAAACACAAACTAGATGCAGACACCCGGACCTCCTGCTAGTTACACACACTCGTCAGTTAATCCACCTTGTGAGTGGGCCAGGCAGTGGGGTGTTAAATCAGAGAGGGAGTCACTCTGAAGTCTTCGTCGATCAATTTTGTGAAAGGCAAAGCCGCGCGGCTAATAATGGTTAATGATGCTTCTGCACAGGCAATACTTAAAATATAACAAGGTGGACTCACTCTCAATGTGCATTAAGAGAAATCTATGTTGCCCCATCGCACAAAACAACCAGAACACTATACAATATGTAACATTTTATAAAGTGCAGAAAGAGTTGGAGCTGTGGGGAGATTTTAATGTTATTTCCCCCCCAATACCTCAAAGTCATTTACATAAATTTGTGGGGAGAAAATAATAATTATTGATTTAATTTTTTTTTTTTCAGAATTTGTATAGCATATATAAAAAATTGTTTAGCCCAAAACAAACAAGCCAAGAGTGTTGGAAATAAAGCCAAAAGTTATGATTAACAGTAGTTTTCTTTATTTTCTTTTCTTTTTTTTGTTGTTGTTTTTTATTTATTTCAATGGTTACCTGCAAATTTAGGGAAAAAAATATAATATCAGAGTATATGCTCAAATTCAGCCACTTTGTCAGTGATTTCAACATCAGAAACCAATGCCAGAAGCCACCTTTTGTGGTGTTATGGTCAGCTAGTTGGCTACACCACACCTGATGAGGAAGTATGAGGATTGGTGGTGTCAATTCTTAACGCGACTAGACAGCATCTGACACAGTCATATGATGTCTCGCTGGACAATGTCGGGTTGAAAAGCTGCCGGTAACAACATTATCCAAGGGGCTCACCCCCCGTTTGCTTTCTGTATGAATGTAGAGCCAAACCATGATTTTTTTTTCTAAACCTAACCAGCTGCTTCTCTGCCTAAACCTAATCACATGCTTTTGCTGCTTAATCTTAACCACCCATTTTCCATGACATCCCAGCATTCGTCTATATATTACAGGTGTAAGTCCACTGACAAGGCAGCGATATGTAATGACTGCGGATGAGGTGTTATGGGTGTTATCAGCTCAGATTCTGACACATTGTATATTTCTTCAAACTGCACATACAATACATGTTCACATTAATATGTAGCATTTAACTTTATGTTACCAGACAATCTGCAACATTCCACATTTGTATGAAATCACACTGCCTTCAAAATTTGCTTTGCTGTCAGTTTGAATTCATGGAAATAGGGATGTCCACATGAAAACGGTACACAAAGCTCGTCATGATTACCTCCTTCTGACTGCCCTCATGACCGCTTTCCAACAGAACCAAGCCCAGTTTCAGATGGTTTCTCTGCTGACACGTTCACGTTGTTGCGTTCCTTTGTCATTGTTTGAATGGAAAGCTGCAGAAGTGGTTATATGACGAAGAAAAAGACAGCTTGAGAGAGGAATTCAAACCCTGTCTAATCCTGGCCAATCTATGTATGAAGTGAGCATAATTGCCAAATTGTCTGTTTTGGCAAGAAAATGCTCAGATGCAGACCTCTGATTCCCTTATTGGAAAGGGAATTTCAGCCACTTTTAGACAACTGGACACCTCCACACTTTGTTTGAAGCTAAAGAGCTGGCTGAAAATGCTGCACCAAACCAGACTTTCAAGTATTTACACTTTTGGCCACACCCCATTCAGTGATGTCACCTCCGACCATTTTTTTCTCTTCAAACTTTCAGCGGCAAAACACCTTGATGTCAGTGATATTAACCACCAAGTAAAACATTCCCTGTGAGTTTCAGTGTTGAACTGGCCTTTAACCAAATATGTGTGTGACCTTTCCCGTCGGCCAGTCGTGTGATGGGACTGAGCTCAGTGTTTGGTTACATTTCTGTATTCATATCTGGACAAAATGGCCATTTGGATCGATGATAGAGCAGACATGCACCCTCTCAGTGCCCCCTCTCTCCAGCAGCAGCCTCTCTGCAGACTCATGGTCCATAGCCAGGGGACCCAACCTCTCCAAACTCTGCTAAGGTCAGAGGATGGCTGCTACCCTGCCCTGAGGCTTTGCATTAGAAGGTCACGAGCACACACACAAACACAAACACTTGATGGAGAAATGGGGGAAAAAAAACAAAAAAATGTTTAATATTTACGAGGTGTTAAGACCTGGAAAACAAACTTTTGGAATGTACGAAAGAGAGCAGGCGTACAACATGATATAAGTTGAGGATATTTTTCTTCCATCTAAACTCAACAACCACCTGTCATCACATGACGGGTTGTTTTTACAAACTGATTGTACGGTTTCCCACGAAAAGTAATGCCCCCAAATTGGTGCATATTCCATGTGTTTTGAAGGCTTCAACCAATGCGGTGATGGGTGTAAACAAAATTGCAGTTAAGACGAAGGTTGGGGTGGTGGACTTTCCCCTGAAGACATGCTTTTAGGAATCGTGTGAGCTTTGTGTCATTTTAACGTACATCCTTGCCATGTTTAAGGACACCCAACCATGTTTTCTTTCCTAAACCTAACAATTGTAACTTTTATTACCTAAACTTAACCTACGTAACTCTACGTTAAGTAACTGTACGCAAAGGAAGTAACGTCATTTGTTAGGTGCTAATTCGTATATTATACAAACTGTTGTGTGATACTGTGTGTTGTGTGAGCATTGCTGTTGGATATCATACAACCCGTTCTATGAGGATTTGTGTTATCACACTTGTGATAACACCAGAGCCATTTCCATTCACCAATGATGACACTTTGAGATTGGTTTGAAAGCTCAGAAAAAGCTAGTAAGTGGACGTGGAATTGGGATTGTTTTGCTGCATATATGAAAGAACCGGTGGTCATGGTAGACACATGCTCTATTGTAAGCAATGCACTCTAGGGATGTACCCAAATTCAAATATGTTATTTGGAAAGGAATAAATAATGCAAGGAAAACCAATATTTATTAGCAGTTTCACTCTTTCACTTTTTTGGCCCAAAGTATTAAGGAGCCCCCCCTGGCCCTAACCTACAACATGTCACTGAGATGAACACATCCTGACCAGGAAGAGACTCAAAATGACCACAAAGAGATGCAAAGGAACTGTTAAGACACACATACTATAAATTCATATCTAATTTTATGCTGATATGTGCAATGCCTTTTCTTTTACAAACCCATTGTTTTTGTATCTCATTACAAATTGTATGTTTCAAATTGGCCCATCAACTTCCGTTGTATTTATACTTTGGCTCCTGTAAAAACTATTTACTCTATTTGAATTTAAAAATGCACAGTGTTGCACAAACTGATCTGGGAATAAGCTTATAATGATGACATTTACGCATCATTAATTATAATGCATGGATAAGTATATATATATATAAAAAAATCACTCAATTTGCATCTATAAAACCTCTCACGTCATTGTGACCCCGTTTACTTCACTTATAACCAAGCTTTTACCCTGTTCTGTCGAGGCGTTCTGTCATCCCTAAAATCTGCTGTTCTTACTTTGTTAACGCTAAAAAAGTAAAACAGAAGTGTTTTTCCCAAAGAAGACACCAGACTACATTTTAACATTTTTTTTTCTAACAGTTTTTACCTGATGGTTGCAAGAAAGCAGCTCGTTCAACAGGCAGTTCAAGAAATGTTTTTGTTTTTATCGTATCAAAGACAAAAGTCCTCCCTGTGTTTCTGCGGCATTCCACCGTTCCATCTGCTACCTCCCGTTTGTCCTCGACAAAAGTTGACTGGGAGGAGGACTGATTGTACATGCTTGTGGCCTACTTTCTAGGTGTTATGTGTTGTTGTTCATCATTGCAATCTTGGGGAGAAGAGCGAGTCTTTGGGGAAAAAAAAGCCTCCCCGAGGGAAGAGAGAGAGATCTCAGTCCCCACTGATTCTCAACACAGAACTCTCTAAGGAATAAGGCAGTGTTATTAAGGCCGAACACTCACACGCGCACACACACACACGCACACGATGCAGAACTTTAACCATGGCGTGCTCAAACATGTATTCACGCAGGCGATGGTAAAGATGCCAAGAGTGTACCACTGAAAACTTGTAAAGCTGTTTGACAGCAGAGAGGAGGAAACACCAAAGACTGGAGAATTTATGGATTTAAGAAAAACACTGTTGATGGAAGTGTGGGGTCTGACACACTGCTGAGATGACTCATTTGTAATTAATTTATTTATAATCAAATTTGCTTGCATGGGCTTAAAAAAGACTACCTGATACTGCACCTATTGTTGGATAAATACAACATTTCATAAAGACAAAATATGAATACACTGAGGTAAACCAGACACATGTTCTGTTTGTATTGTACATTTATGCAAAGCACAGAAAATGTAAAATTTCATTTAATAGCCCGGGCTATTATTTGCTCAAATCATTGAATTATTTTTTTTTTTAAATCCTGGTCAAGAAAAGCGCATTTTATGTGCAGAGTGATACAAGTGTAAGGGTTAAAGTTGCCGGTATCCTCCAACAGGCAGGCAACTCAATTAAAAATGAAAGAACCAAAACTAGACTGAAAAGAAATGAGGATGACATGATGAATAAAGGGGAGAACTCAGCGAGCAAACATGGAACATGAGGGTAGGGAAAAACGGAGCAGTTGATGAACACAGTGATGAACACAGAGGAACTGACAACAGGACAGACACACGTATATATACACACAAAAGTAATCACAGGAGCAAGACACAGCTGGAGGAGGTGGACGCCAGCAAAGAGAGTGAAGCACAGGGATTGGCTGACAACAAGGGTGTGGCAGGAAACACGAGGGTGGAGCAAACAAGACTTAAACAGAGCAGGATCAGGGAGGACCAGAGACTGATAGAGGACAGGTGTGACAGACAAGAAACAGACAGAGGCAGGAAGTAACACATACCATGACACACCAGAAGATTGGCTTTCAAAGTAAAATCCAGATATTAAACCTTTGAAGAGATCAACGTAATTTTTCTTGTGCAAGTATTTCACTTTTGAAAACTGAACATATTGGCAAAAAGATGCCCTGCAAATTGCGAGAAATTAGCAGATTAACTAAAGTATTACTTAAAAAAGCTAAGCAAACTGTTCAGAGAGCTTTATTTATAATCATCATAATTATATATTTATAATTATTTTCAAGGAATTATTTATTTATTTATTTTTTTTACTTTCTCATTTTGTTGTAGTTGTTTGTTTGTTTGTTTGCTTCTTTGTTTTGGTGCTAATTTTTAGGTAATTTTCTTTTATTTTATTTATTTATTATTATTTATTATTTATTTTAAATTTCTTGCTTATTTCTGGGTCACTACTTCTTAAGTTGATCAATGCCTCGTTCCCATGTTTATTAAATAAATCAAACCAATTGCACAGGCTTCAACGGGTTAACTATAAAACCAAGGATAATGACACTAATTCCCTCTCTAATATCTGTTTTATGTTGATGTGAAACAACAATCGAATGTATCCTTCAAACAGCTTTATTTATTTGAGCTCCTCACTTAAAACTCAATTTCACCAAAAACAACATTTAGAACAAATCATGATAAAGTTATAATATAACTTTGCTTATTTCAGTGACTAGCGCTTGAGCACATCACATTGTGAGTCAACACAACCTCTGTGAGCTGTTAGTTCATCCACCAGCTGCTTAGAGCTCAAGTTAACTAACTCTCCTCATGATGATTTCAACATTTTTTTTTTATTTTCTTTCTCTCCACATACACTCCTCTGACGTCCACTTGAACCCACTTTAACTTTCCGATCGAAGATCACATCGCATGTTGTTCAGACTATGTGTTATTTTTGCTTATTGTGTCACCTTTGCAGTCTTACAATTGCTCCACCCTCAAGCTGAGCTCACAGCTGCAGCGTATCAGACTGACGTCAGCGGGCCAGTCAACATGGTGGAAGACTCCACTTTAATGATGCCTTCATGTGTTCCTCAGAAATATCTTTTTTACTGTATTTACTAGTTACGAGCACATGAACGGCCCTCCAAAGTTGTAATCACAAGTGGGAAATTGAAAAATTTCGATGATACACAACTTGTCGAGGTTTGTGACATTTGCGTGAAGTTTCAGGGCAGCAGAAAAGGTGGAAAGTATAAAGTGTCAACAACTGACAATAAAAAATCTATGTATTTTGTTATTTTGTTCATAGTACCTATTATTTACTTTTAGTAGTTGCATAATTTTAGTATATGCATCTATTGGTTGTAGCAAGCGAGCAAACTTTATTACAAAGCATGCCAGATGAGTCTACTAGCATTGATAATAACTTTATTTTATAATAAAGATAATAAATGCATAAACATGGTGGGCAAAAGTCAATGTTTGGTCAAAATATCAATTTTTAATCACATGTATCATATAATATGGTATTAATGTCAACTGCTGTCCATGTAGAGAAATCTAGATTAAATATGAAAATTTAGAAATGTATAATATTTAAAATATAAAAAAATAAAATACTTGATAAATATAAAAAAATAAACTGGAAACAGCTATCAACCTCCTGTTTAAATGCTCTTAGCATTTAAAATGCAACCCATCTTCTTTTCAGCTTCCATGTTGTTCCCACTTCACAAACTCAAAGCTCATTAACACAATATCAGAGGAGTAACTTCTCATCTCAGAAACTCCGACCCTCCAACATTACATGAATGCAGCATGTGTGACGTCCCTCAGGTTGACAAATTGTGTCCAGTCATATGTGTCACCATCATAACAATTTCCTCATTTTGTCAATATGGACTTCAAAAAATGCAAAATAATAGAACTGTAAAAATGCATGAATGGGAATTCACTATTGAAATTCATGAATTAATCACGGTTTTAAAAAGATTAATCAATTGGCAGCCCTAGTTTTTACATATGTGTCATTTTTGTTTGCTCATTTCCTCCCCTACAAATGAATGGCCTGCATTAAAAAATGAATAAATAAATAAATAATGTCTAGAAAGAGATGGAATTATGTTGCATGGTATCAGTGGTTCTCAAATACTTTTGTCTGTCAAAGATTTGGTGCACAGTTACTTATTAGATTTAAATTTAATTAAAATTAGATTAAAAAATGAATAAATACAATCAAATATAAATGCACTATACACACACATGGGCAGAAAAGAATTTAACCAAACAAACCCAAAATAAGTACACATAAATGACTTGTTCCTTTCAATTGCAGGAAGGTATGATAAATAATATATATTATGACAGGTGACAGATGTGTAAGTGTATATTTACATCCATGTACTGTAGATAGTTGGCACTTATCTTCATATTTGCATAATTTTACGTGAAAAAAAGAGCATAATCAGGCCTATGCAACGGCAGGAGGGGCAGCTGTTTGGGGTGGGGGGGCAGCCCAACATATAAACAGGTGTTTGCTTATTTTCTTTCCTATTTTAAGACAATCATAAAGATTGCAGATCCAGGCTGAATATTTCATGCGGGTTGGGGTGGTTGGGAGCTGCGGCCATCTGGCTCATCTGGAGCCTTTCTTCCATTAAATAGGGAAGTGGTGATGTGCTGTGGAAGGAAACAAAGATGTGGAGTGATGAGTGTCCTGGCTGAGAGCCGAGTGCCACGCCACGCACACCTATCGGTGAATATTTCATGTCCAACCCCAATAAGAGCAGCACAAGACTTTAATGTTTGTTTACACATCTGTTCTCTTCCCTGGATCCAGGTTGTTCTAATAATGACTTACGTTCCAACACAAAGAGAAAGCACAAAGGCTTCACGCTGGCCTACTACAAGTCCTGTGCTGAGGAAGAAAACTTTTTTCCCCCTGCTGTGATGGGGACTGCAACTTCTTCACTGATAGAAATGAACCAGAATATATCTGAAATCCCAAAAAACACACAAAATGATTTATTTAATGTTGAAGGGAAAGTATGCAGCATAAACCAATGCAACACAGCTAGATGTTTATGGGCTAAGCTTGTCCCATTTCATTCACACAAAGTTTCTGTTCAGCAAGACTGTATTTTTATTGCATCAAAAAAAAAAAAAAAATGTTTTGGGATTGTCTTGGACATACATCTGAAAAAAACCCATCTCAGATAGACATGGTTTCATTTGAAAAGAAAGATAAATGAATTAGAAAAACAAACAAAAATTTTATTGTCAATGTGGCACCAAATGCTTTAGGAAGAACAATAAAAAAAAAGAAAAAAAAAAATCGTAAAAACCAGTTTATTTGTATCTAATTTATTTCTTTGTCTTTTTTCTCATTAAATTAAATTAAATTAAATTAAAATAATTAATTAAAACGTATGCATTGACTGTTTGTCACAGAATGTGTTAGGAATAGCACAAATAAATAAATAAAAATAGCATTTTATTTATTATTTCCTTCAGTTCATTAATTTTTATTGGAATTAACATGAATTGTTTCTCATGAAATTAAATAAAAAAATGACATCTATTGTCTATGTGGCACTAAACGCTTCTTTTTTTTCTGTGGTAATTCTCCTTTTTGGATACTTTTTAAAAATATTCTTCCCCCCCTTTTTAAAAGTAATTCTAAGGTTATTTAATTACCTTTCGGAAAAAAGTGGAGCCATGGGAAAGAGAGAGAAGACATGTCAGACTCTTTACCATCACACGCTGGACTTGTTAGTCAGGTAAAAATCATTGTTGGTTTGGGTCACAATTTAATAATAAAAAATTATTAATTAATTTCAATAATTATTCTCATTATTACATTTATTCATTTTACAAATAGATTTTGAATGACAGGGCATCATGTATAAGATCAGCTATTAACTCAAAAGCTGCTTCAAGGCCCCATTTTCTAAGTTTTAGTTCAGTGTAAAACATAAAACCAATTTGCTATTAATTTGATTACCACAAATGAATTTCTGCACAGCTGACCTTCATTCACACAACTCAAATGGTGCTTAACTAAAAAAAAAAACAGGAGGAAAAAATTATTGATGATAATGATTGATGATTTGTTACCCAAATGTGTTATAACAAGATAAAAAAAAATCCTGCTCTTCAGTTTTCAAAATGACCTCAAGAAAACAAAACATAACAAACAAAAACAAACTGATTTACACATTATAAAAAATTTATCAACTAATAATACAAAACACGTGATTCTGCTGAGGTCAAAAGTAACAGATTACTTTTAGTTGTTTTTTGTGGGTTCTTTTTTTTTTATTAGTGACATTATAAGCGGAGCACAATTGTTGTGTACTCATATTTTTTGCTAACATTATTAGTTACAAACTGAAAAACAGAAGGAAAGAAAAGGAGAAAAGAGTTCTGCTAAAGACCAAGGCCATGACCAACTTGGCAAGAAATGTCTCACAAATTGCAGGATATCTGTCAGAGGTGATGAAGAAAATGTGATTTTTCAACCGGGGGAGGGGAAGCATTAGAAATTTTTTTTTTTTTTTTTTAAAAAAAGGGAAAAATGTCCAGAAAAATATATTTATAAACATTATAATTATTTATTTAAAATTATGTTATAGGAAAAAAGTATACATATGTTTTTGTTTTGGGTTTTTTTTGTTTTGATTTTTTGTTGTTTTTTTTGTTATTTTTTTAAATTATTTTTTTGGTTATTTTCAGGGTTTTTTTTCCCCAGGTTCTAAAGAGTTAAACAAAAAAGAACTGCTGCATGTTAATGTATCACATTTAAAATGTTTATGACAAATTAAATTAGAACTTGAATCATATTGTACCACCTTTCACACCGTGTCAGCATACATTATACCCCACAGGTTTAACACTCAGCTGGAAAACAGAGCTGTGTTTTCTACATTACAGATATTATATGTGTTAGAAATGTTTTCATTTCTGTGAAACTAACCGGATAATAAAATGTCCACATCGGCTCTATCTGAAACCCTTCAGTGATTTCCTCTCCTCCTGGTGTTTATGGAACTAACGGTGTTGTGAAATAAAGCAAACAAAAGCAAAAGCATCTTAAAATGCGGCCTGCTGGCTGAACTCTTCTATCAAGTTGTTGAACACAGAGAAGTAAACCAGCTCCTCCTGTGACATCACATGTAAACACTCCACGCAGACCTGCAACAGAGCCGCACGGCGCTCTGAATGTGTTGTGTACGAATCCTCGCTCTCAGTGGGCGGTCTGCACACTGGGAACGCCGCCACCGTGACCTACCCTTCATTGTATTTCCATCAGACATACCAAAGCGTATCGCTTTCATTTCCTACAAAAACATGTCCTAGTGTCATTGTCGCAGACATCAGTGAGAGGAAAAAGAAAAAAAAAAAAAAAAAAACTCATCCTCTCTGCTCCGTCTCTCTCATTTTCTATTCATAATTAAAGTGTCTCAGAGGACCCTTGCACTGCACTGCCCTATTTCCATATTCACACACAAAGAAAGCCTTTTTATGCTTTGTTCTGTCTGGAGAAATCACTGCATTTCTTTCTCATAAATGGTGTCTTCCTGTCCCCACAGAGTTGAATTGTTCTCCAATTCACAATGTGGTCCGATGCCTACACGGCCTGTTGGCTTCCATTTACAGCATCCTGCCGCGGTGTCTAAACCCCCAGCATCCTGACTGCATTCCATCAACCGTATTTCCTCTTCACGCAGGGTCAGAAGCCCATAAACATCAAACAATGCAGACTTAATAAAAGCACTGATGAATAAATCTGTATGAAGACGCCATGACAGATCAGAGCATGTAGGGCAAGTGACACACTGCTCCAAACTATTCAAGGACCTCACA
This sequence comes from Plectropomus leopardus, assembly GCF_008729295.1. Classification (NCBI taxonomy): domain Eukaryota; kingdom Metazoa; phylum Chordata; class Actinopteri; order Perciformes; family Serranidae; genus Plectropomus; species Plectropomus leopardus. Next base: position 3,790,040 of record NC_056471.1, on the reverse strand, counting down.
GTACGAGAAATACAACAATCCATTATAGTGTTGCTGACAGATTGGATTTTTCTGTAGTTGCAGTCAAACTGCAGCTCAAAGTGTCCCAATTCTGGTTTTATCTCCCTCATGTGACACAGATCTGATGTTTTCATCTCAGTGTCCGCAGTAAACAGCTGCACCATGTCTGACGTTATTAACTCCAAAGCAAACAGAGAAAAGAATACAAACCATGCAGAGAAAGGGAGAGACTAACATCCAAGCTGATACAGTTTTCAATGTTCTGAATGTTCTGAAATATTATTTATAAAGTGTATGCCTGAGCTGTTTGACGGCTTATTAGCATGGAAAAAGTAAATGGATCTCCGCTTTATGGCACTTTTTTAGTCTTCTGACAACTCAGAGCACTTTAAAACACCCTTTGAAACTGATTTGATTTCTTTCAATAGCATAGGGAGACATGGTTCAAAAATGTGCAGTTACCAGCCCCTGCACTGTCAATAGCACTGTCCTGCAAATATTTCAAATCAAATGCCTTGTGTCAACAAACTGATGAGATTCTGTCAACAGAGATGCTGTCAGATGACTTTTATTTTAAAACAGAAGCAGGGAAGTTTGAGTAAAACAGACATCTTTGTATTTTCTCATCTCTATGATGGAGAGACTTTAAAACTGAAGTAAAAGGTGGCATAGAGTCAATATAATTATCAAAACATCATTTTCATTGTCTATTTCTGCTAAAAACTGCGCACGGCATGCAGAAAAAAATCGGTGAGTCACCTGTTTTGCATCTAAACGCCTGGTCCAGTGTGGCTTAATAAGGTTGGCTGCTAGCTGCTCGGGCCTCCTGGTTTGCTGCTAAATGCTTTGCATTGAGGGGATATTTCAGGCTTGAAGTACTCCAATAGTATGAAAAACTCAAGCCACTGTGGCCTTCAATCACACACAAGGTCAAAGCGCACCACTGAACGCGATTAATCAGCATTCATTTTTAATGCGTTATTTTTTCTGTGATTATTTGATCAAAAGTATTGCGTTATTTTGACAGCCCTAATATATATATATATATATATATATATATATATATATATAATGAGGAGCATACACAGAATACCTAGGCCGGTTCTAATCTGCTATAGGCGTTTACATGATGGGGCAGCCTGATTCTCAACCACACTGTCCTGGTGTGTTAGTTGAGAAATTCAACATAGTTATTTTAATTGAACTAACATGTTAACATGTATTTTGTCTTTTTCTAACATCATGTAAATGTACTAAATGATGTAAGGAGGACTGATCAGTAGAATGCCTCTCTCCCAGTCTGGTGTATCACACACACACGCACACTCAACTTCATAAACTCCTTCATCTCTCTCCTCAGTGATCTTTGCACAGCACCGTGTCCCAGCAGACATGTGCACTGTTATTGAGCACATGCTTCCATATAATGTGGATGGATGGCTTAACGAAAGAAGCCGCAGGCAGAAAAAATGAAGCCTCCTTCAATTGTTTTTGACGCAAAATTACAAATGTCGACTTGAAACCCAAATCAAGTCTCATCAGTTTCACATTAATCAAAATGAGTGTCTCAATTAACACAATATAAAGAGGACGATCGTTTATCAAACAGACTGCGGCATAAACTCCAGTATAAGTGAAGGAATGTGAATCAAAGCAGAGACCCACAGGAAGGATTACTGTAGACTGAAAGTATATCGATATGGGACTCTCTGTCTCTTCTTGTATGAGAGAAAGAAAGCAGAGAAAACATGAGAAACAGAGTGGACTGCCAGCAGACACAAAATCTACTCGTCTCGATGCAAATCAATATTCCACCAGACATGATATGACTATGGGAAGCAGCGCCGAAACTCAAAGAATGATGGGAGAAAAGAAGGAATGAGGTTAATAAAGAAAGAGGATGTGGGAGTGAAGAGGGTGCAGATGGAGGGAGAGGGGATGCTTCAATCTATAAACCATATCTTCATCTCTCTTCCTTCTCCATATCCTCTTTCATTATGCATGCTTGTCCCCCCAGACCTCTCTCTCTTTCACACACACACACACACACACAGCCACAAAGACACACACTGTGGTGCACTGTAATAAAATGTAACAGCTGTGTAAAATGTCAGGCTGGCCTTTTCTCAGATATACGGTTTGAACCAATCCAAACGTTACCCTTTCTCCCCTTCGACAGAAAGAAAAGGAGGAGGAGAAGGACGAAGGAGTGCAAGGATCTACATGACTTGAGGGACGAAGGAGATGGGGCGGGGGAGTGGAGTGGTCGGCGCAGGGCTCTGGAGAATATGAGACAACAAAGACAAAAAAAGCCTCAGACATACTGAGGATACAGACAGCAGCTCAGAGAAAGAGTTTGCAAGCACTGCAATCTGAGGATGAGAGGGAAAGATACAGACTTTGCTTTGTCCAAAAAAGACAAGACACAAGCAACTCTGGGATTCCTAAAAAGTCAGAAATACATATTAACAGTAGGCGAGTTAACCTTCAAATTCCACAAATATAAAATATGCCAAGTCACCAAGGGGGGGGGGGGGGGGGTATTTAAAAATGGCTTTAATGTGCCTCTAACCTGAAGACTCCCTCCTTTTAAGATATTTCCTCAGAGCCCAACTCAAACCGAGTTTCCATTAAAATTGTGCAAATTTAAATTGTGAATATGAAATACATCTAATGGAAACACGTCAATTTTAAACCCCCATTCATCACAAAAAAGTTTTTTACGCTATCATGAGGTGGTATTTTAGGCAATTTGAAAAGGCCTTATTTTGCAAAACTGCATTGGAAACACTTTTTTTGCTTTTATAGGTCACATGATGCTATGGCTATGTGCTTTTCAGTAGGAACTGGCTCTCTCATGATGCAGCTGATTGTGTACTTGTACACAAACAAGTGAAAAAGTGAGTACAAAGTGAGTACTGAAACATGTTTTCAACCAAGAGAGTGAGAACATTTTTGGAAAGAAGGGACATTTTGGTGGTCCTTACTTCTTCAAGGTCAGGTTACAATGAGGTTCAGGCGCAAGGTGAGTTCCATGAAAATTAATTCCCCATACAATTGTCATGAATGTTTAAACTAGCTGTAGATGATGAGGACCAAAAAACAAAAAAACGTAAAAAACGAGCTTTATGCCAGTGAAAATGTCCGAAAAACAAGCAGGTAACCGAGACCTAAAGCACAAATGACACATGGCTGAAAAAACTATAGCCAACAAGAACCATAAGAATCAGGGGTGAAGACAGCAGCAAACATGGTGGAGACAACAGGGAAGATAACTGACAAACTGACCAGGAACAAAGGGAGACACACAGGTATATGTACACATGGAACTAAATCAGGAGAACGAGACACAGCTGGGGGAGGTGGACACAGGAAAAAGGAGGGAAACACAGGGATTGGCTAAATACTGAAGATGTGGCAGGAAACACAAAGACAGGAAGTAAAACCAGACATGACACATGAGGAGTGATACTACAAAATAAAAAAGGAAACAGAACATGAGTAATAAAAAAACGTAACAAAAAACCCCAAAACAAAGTCCACAATATCACACAAAACCTAGGATCAAGACAATAGAGACCATAACAGTTTTTTGTACCAAGCTGTAAACGTGTTAATTTTTTATTTTAATTACATGGGAGTCTATGGGGATCTACTTTGTTTTTCGATGCAGCCTCCACATTGGCTTCACTTTTTTAGCCTCAAAGGTTGTCGCTTGGACGTACCAAGCTCTCATCAAGTTCCAATGTAAACCTATCTGCAACAATATTTGACATTCAGAGCAGCTGGCATAATATAAAAAGGTGAGAAATTCAAAATGTAGAAAGGTGGATGGGTCAAACAAACACAGACTTTCACCCAGGAGGCCGCTGTTCATGTCCCGCATTAAACCAATAGTCAGTACGTTAAATAATTTATGTCTATCCATCATGTACTTATGTCACTCACTTGATGTATTTGTGTTATGTTACATACCTTTTGAAACCCTTTTTTTGGGAAAAAAAAAAAACCTAACCAAATCGTTTTGTTGCTTCAGCCTAACTGTAACCGTGATCACATGCAAATGCAAAGAAAGTGTCTTGTATAGATGCCAAAGGATGCCCTCAGTGATGGCATCACACACCAAGGGGCGCAAGAAACCCAGGATGAGAACGTGTTGCAATGCCACACTTGTTGACTTTTTGAATTGCAGGTATGTTATTACTGTTAAAGAGTAATCAGTGAATCATTTTAAGTTAAAATGTAACACATCTCATCACTACTGTGTAGTGGTACAGCAGTGTAGTACCATTGTTTAACCCTTTGAAATCTGGATAGAAATCTATTTTCTGTTGCAGTGTTCATATTGCCTTTCACAAGCAGTTAAACCTTAGAAACAAATTGGTTTGATTTTCTTAAAAAAACATGGAAAAAAGGCAATAAGCAACTTGGCAAAAAAAAAAAAAAAAGTTCAGCAAATTGCAAGAAATTTGACAAGAAATATGACAAGATAAATAATTTGGAAAAAAAGAATTAGAATATTAGTAGAAAATTATTTTAAAAATGCAAAAAGTACTACATATATATATTAATTATAGCAACAGCAAAAAAAGTCTAGCAAATTGCAAGAAATTAGTAAAATGTGACAAGATAAATAATAAGGAAAAAAAAGACTGATAATATTAATAGAAAATTATCCAAAAAAGGGGGGGATGTAAACTGTACCACATATATATTAATTATAGTTACATATATAACTTGATGTTACAGAACTCTATTTATATATTAATTTTTCAGGCCATTTCCTTTGTTTTGTTTTTCACTGTTTTTGTTTTTGTTTTTGTTTTGTTTGTTTGGTTTTTTGCTAATTTTCAGGATACTGTATTTCAACTTTATATATTTTCTTGCAAATGTTCCTTTAAAGTTCCTTCTTTGTATGTTCATGAAAGAAATCAGGCCAATTTGCTCAGGCTTTACCTACAGAATTACCTAAATTACTTAAAGAGGTGTTTTGTTTAAAACACATTGATTTTTTCACATACGCATTGCAATCTTTTAAAATACAAGGCAATGTGGAACAATGCATCACTGTCATTACATGCATTGCTTATCAAATGGTATAAAATAAGCCAGTTGGCCGGTGCAGATGACAGCATGTTCTTTTTTTCACTCCTCTAGAGAATGCATGAAAGTGCTCATCAAATGTGAGCGTGTCAACAATACAGCCCATCATAAAAGCACTTTGAGGATTTCAGTGTCATCATTTCTGACCCAGCTGGTAGTTAAAACATCTGAATATGCATCTTAATGTCTGACACAATAATTCTCCTCCCTCCAAATCAGCAGTTGTTTTTATTGCTGTGGGACCTGTTAAAACCATAATTCTAAGGGTCATTGAAGCTTGGCTGGTGCTTCAACAATTTTGAGGGTAGTGGCATTTTTAGACTTTTGAAAACACAAACTCAATTTACAATCAGCACATATGGATATGAGGGCCTTTAAAAAAAACAAAAGAATTTCCTATAACGAATCAAGGACCACGTGTTATGGTGACCACAGCTCACATGTTTCAGGTATATCATGCCATAGGGCGAAAACACTTCATTACAATGTGTTATGAAAGAAAAAGAAAATTACAGTTATTATTATTCTTTAAAATATAATTACATGTACTGTAAGAGTCGCACATAAAACCATTATGACTAAATGAGATTCACATCTAGGTGCTTATATTATCCATGTTTGACCCAGCATCATTATAGCGCTTTACCCTGTCTGACAACATGTTGATAGAGATGTTACCGTTTATAAGAAGGTACTGGAAAAAAAAAACAAAAAAAAAAAAAACTGGCTCATACTGCATGACATCTTCTAATAAACAGTGCATCACATCAACAGCATAGCTATAAAAATACTTTAATGAACTGAGCACATATGATTTGTTAACACCACACATGGCAGATACAGATAGAACTTTAGTGCATTACAATGGCGCTCTATGGAGTGGTGAAGAAGTCCAGGGTTATTATTTTATTTAATAGAGGTAGAACTTATTGTCTTTGACCTATTTGTCAAGCAGAACTCATAACAACGTACAACTCATTTTCAGTCTGAAATCATCAAATATCGCTATTTTCACGATGCTTTTGGTGCGCTACACTGATGCCCAAAGATAACTTTTGTATGTCCATGCAATGCCACTGGACAGCATCAGTAGAGGATGTGGCCATATGGCACCTGCCACATCAGCCTGATACATTCTACAAGGAGCACAAGGGCACCTACAGGATGGGGATTGGGGTAGATGGGTCCAACAAATCCCATCAAATCCTGTACTTTTATGTAGGAGTGTGGTGTTTGCTTCCCATCTGAATGTGATTTTTAAAAAAATTTTTTACATCTTAACGTGCGCTTATTTCACTTGAACCTAAACATCCATGCCCTTGTCGCCTAATCCTAACCACTTATGGCAGTATGTGCATTTGTTGATGTTCCAGCATTGGTTGACATGTGCATGTGTTGATTAAAAATAACCACGTGCCCTGTCATCCCTTCATGTGCATTTGTTGACACCATGCTAGCATCATCCCATAACGTCAAGGGAAGATGCAGGATACCTAAAATGTAACATGTATACGCAGAAGTCTGCTGCAAAGATTAGACCGTGTTGCAATGTAACAATGTATAACAGTGAAAGAAAAATCTAACAAGGAATTTAAGTATATTTATGGAAGTAATTAATGGTAGCTGTATTCCTTTTGTTTCCTTTTTTAGACTTAACTATTTTAAATTACACATTTTAGTCCTCTGACACTGCAAGATGTACATTTATTAGCACAAGATCCAGTTGTTGAAAGGTGATTTAAGCAAAATAAAAACAGCCAATACTTTTCTTAACACCTAAAAGATTAGTTGTTTCTGAATTGAGCAAAATCTGTAGCACATGCTTCTGTTATGAGAAAAATCTAATATTTATTGTTAAAATATGACCTGTCATTAATGTCTTTGTATGCCCCTTTTGCACTATGTTTCTCTTGCAAATAGCACCATATTAACTCACTGTCGTCGAATATTTGAATAGATGGATTTGGACCTGTTATAGGAATTTGACTATAGACACCAGTAGTTCTATTTCTATGAGTATCAATTACTCAATTATTTTTTTTTAAACGATAATTTAGTCGATTTGAAATGTATTTTAATTTTTTTAATAAATGTCTGAACCCCTAGTTTCAGGACAAAATATTCAGAGAATTGCTTCTCGTGCTTGGCTAATTTATAACTTCCTCCATTGAACTAACTACTGTTTGAACAGTGATTGCAGACTGAAGGCTTGTGGGTGTGCGACAATTGATCCACACATTAATCATAGATGACTTCTATCAACCAAGTTCTCTGTGGTAAGAGAAGGAACCTGCAACATGGAGGCAGAAGTTGTTGGCAGACCACTTGAAGATTCCACCTTAAATTTTCTTTGCATGGTTGCAGCCTGGATAGTATGCATCTAATACATTAAAAGTGTTGGTGCTTTCTGAAGCCATTGTTTGTACAATAAGAATATCCATACTCTTCACATTTACAACCTCAGGTTTTTGCCAGAATATAAACCTTGGCGAAACTTTACATGCAGAAAAAGAACTGTGCTCTCGGTTTTACCGAAAATCATGTTTAGTGTCAGGAAACAGCAGCCAGTCAACATCAGGTGTGTCAACTGATTGCACCAAGTAGGTTAATGATGTCACAAAGCTTGCAAGGTAGAGCAACACATAATGACACATAATATCAAAATGTTAAACATAATTTTTGTCGTGAATCATTTCCCATTCAAAACGTCTGCTCTGCATACAACATACAACATAATGTCAAATGTCTTGGTGTAATGCACTGTACAGCCTCCAGGGGGCCATTGGCAAGATGACTTTCACTGTGGGGTCTCCTTTTTTTATTTCATGTCAGTCAAATTTACTTATTATCTGTGCATTGGAGATGTCCCTCCTTGTGTATCCTCTGGCAGAGGCTCATTAAAGGGTCAGAGGTGAGCAGGGTGAAGGCTCCTTCCTGTCGCTCCTCCGTTTGAGGCATGCCTAATGATGGCAGGAGATTTTGGATTCAGAGGTGGAGGTGAGGAGGATGATGGATAAGCCATGCTTTGACCCAATACAGTGTGTTCAGCTACACACTATTTTAACAGCAAGTGCAAACTGGTAGGTTATGTGCGTACAGTGGGGGGGGGGGGTCTCTAAAAACCCTTTTTTTGGTTTGAGTGTGTTTGGTATTGCAAAGGGCAAACTGGCTGGCTGAAGTGAAATGTAGACTGAAGAGTGTGGTGATTAGTAAATACACTCTGAAAACTACAAAGCCAATCACAGTGATGCATGATGACAGGAACTTAGAAATAAGGAATTGGCTTCTCCACAAAGTCATATTTTGTGTAGATGATGCACAGTGGTAGGACATAAACACAAATGCAGTGGAAGGCACATGTCAGTATGAATAATAAATTCAGCTGTGCATCAGTGAGTGTTATTGTCAGGTAGATCCACAAAGACATTTAGAATGTGCTAAAATCTGCATGACAGCACACCTTCCTCATCACTGAAAAAAAAAAAAAAAAAAAAAATTTTACTCCGCCAGGGAGCATTTCAGAGCAATAACATAAAGTAGTTGTAATACAATGTCAAATGAAACCCTTCATAGCACTGGTGAATTACAGCTCAAATCCTGACAAGAAACATCCAACTCATTAATGGTTTAAACTATAAACTAACACAACAATGACAATAACCAACATAAACCAGCATGTGCTGATCAGTACAAGTTAAAAACACTGATAGAAATGGACATTTGCATTTTGGAACATAAAACAGCAAAATAACTGCAAACTAAAAACAGACTCAGTGCAGTAAGGCCTACTATGCACAATGGGGAATATCGGCTAAATCATTGGATTATAGCAGAAAATTACATGAGATAAAAACATGTTGTGAATTTGGAAATTATGATCTTTTCATTAAGTTTGACTTTTGGACTGGACTTTGCTCTTGAGTTATTGGAAATGGTGGGCTTCCTCCATCAGCTGTGCAGTGACACTGAGCTACTAGCATTACAATACGGTTAAAGCTTAGTTATTAAATCTGTTGAAAAAATTGAAAAAATCTCTCTTCTTTTTTTTGAGCAGATATCTTAGTCGTAACAAGACTGAGCAAGCTGAGCATTTCTGCTTTTATATCTGGTGTATTTATTTAGTTTGAAATAACCCGCAATCTCTAGAAAGCAAAAGAGCAAGTTGACCGGTTAAACTCGACAAGGACTAGAAAACGTGTTCATTGCAGTCGTTATGAAGGTTCAACCCACATGTCGGAGTAGCAAACTAAGTCATTACACACAGGATTCTTCTGCCATGACTGATTGTTTCAGTTGTTAGTCAGACTGTGTATTTCCATGGAAACAAGGATCACACTGCCAAAAACATTTGAATTTTGAGAGCTGATTGCCCCAAAACATGAATACATTTTGATTATGCATTTTCACGTTGTTAGTAATCGGTATGTATTTGCAATATTTACACTAATGGGTGTGCTTTAACATCATTTGAGCACTTCAGGGATGCTTGCAGACCTCGGTACATGCGCCTCAGTCCTAAGTGGATTAATGTTGTGCTCAAATGACATTAAAGCACACCCTCTCATGTAATATTGCTTATGCCATACTGATAGTTTTGACTCCTTGAATATCTCTAATTATTATAGTGAGCCTATGAAGTCATAATAAATTTATCTAAAAAAGTCAAGATGTCATGGCAAAGTAATTATCAAGAATTCATACATTCATTGTTTGAAAGTGACATTTTGTTATATTTTTTTTTTTTTTTTTAGTAGTAAGTATTTTTTGCCAACCTTTTACTTTTACCTGACTACATTAGTGGGGTACTTACCACAAATTAAGGAAGGAAGGAAAGGATGAAAAGCATGATAAAGGAATACATTAGAAGAAAAAAAACTGGGGAATGAGACCAGCATAGCAGTATTGATAAAATTATTTGTTATTAGTTATAGATTATCATTTTAACGAACATAGCAGCCTCAAACAGGCCGTAATGTAAACCGAAAGCCTTTGATTGCCAAAAACAGAAGAACGCAGGAGAGAGCCTTACAAGACCTTTTGACCTTGTGGATTGTGTTGCCCTCCATGCCACAACCTTTTACTATGACAGCATAGGTTCATTATACATATATATATATATTTTGTAATAATGTGCAATTCAATTTCAACTTCATGGGGTTGATTTATGAAGTGTAAATTATCAGCAGTACCAAGTGGAGGTGCTGATGACATTCCTTTATTTAAACACCTGTGGGGTTGTAGGCTTATATGAGCATAATACAGCACAGGCAAGCCGCCCCACGCAACACACAATCACACAAACACACACACACAAAATGAAGGTGGCTGGTGGTTTTCCGGGCTTCATGCATGAACTCAAAGCATTTCCATCAGGTCACCGCCAGCACTTCTGAGCTCATTTTAGGACAGGGAGGGGGTGAAGAGAGGTGTATTTATTTGCCTAAACACTCCCTTTCCTCCAATACTGAGTGCAGACATGCAGACATGATCCATCCCTCATTCAGGCAGAGGGAAAACATAAACATCCTTGGTGTCAAACACAAGCATTACACAGGACAGAGCACAGAGATATATTTAGCACTCTGCACATCATCAGCACTGCTGAAGGGACAGCTTTACTGTTCAGGCTATAAAGACTTACATACATCCATTTTCATCAACTCAGCAGGGTCTGGGATGTGGAGGCAGCAGGGTGAGCAAGATATTTCTAGTGTCCCTCTCCCCAGTGACATTTTCAGTTCTCTTTTGGGAGATCTGACACTACTTCCCAGGGCCAGATGAGATATACATCCCTTGTAGTGTGATCTGAGTCCACCGGCTCTACCAGGTCTACTCGCTGGTGTGCCTGACAACACATTCTCATCCCAACTTGTCAAATATTGGCACCTGATCTATACGGTTCATACATACATATGAGTGCTAGGTCTCTGCGTCTGTTGATTCTGTTATTCTGTTATTCTGCGAGGGTGTGTCAATTTATACCTGTTAAATGCATTGTGTCTGCTGAAAACTGACCTCCATTTTCACAGGAAATGTACAGTTTCTGCTCTTTAGGTGCAAACAGTCTTTTTTAAATTCAAAACGCCTCATATTAATGCATGTTGGTGAAGATGCTCAGTCATCCAGGTCATGGTTATTCTAGGTGCTAGTTTGTAGGCAACTGGACTTAAAAATAAGAGTAAAAAAATAAATAAATAATAATAATAATAATAATAATAATAATAGAGAGGGACGTGTATACTGCTTTTCTACGTACTTAAAGATGCCTTACACAAAATGCAAAAATAAACATACAAAATGTAGAATACAATATACTGAAAGATACTCGAATGAATCAGAAGAACAGATACAAACACAAAGAATGGAATACAAAAACAAAAATAGAGGACTTACTTGAGTGTCTTGAAGACATTTCACCTCTCAATGAAGAGGCTTTTTCACATCTTCAGTTCAGAATTGAAGAAACTCAAGCAACTCAACACAAGCATGTGGTTAGGTTAAGAAGAAAAAAAAATCATCATAGTTTGGCTATTAGTCTGCTGCCTCTGCACCTGGACCCGGATGAGCGATTAAAAATGACATTATGTGTGTCTTTATTGCCTAAACTTCTAAAGCAAATTATCATTTCATTTAATACATGATGTTTAATTATTTTTTGATGTGTGATATACAAATATTCCTTTTTTTTCTCTTTATACTTTGTATTGACTTATGTGTATTTCCTGTTTTTTTATTGGGTTAATGTTTACTGACTGGTTACTTTTCCTGCTCTTTGTTGTCATGTAATTTGTTGTATTTTTACTGTGAAATGTTAATTTAGAGTTATTTGTTTTTGTTCAAAAAACAAATAGACTAATCTAACTAAACCCCTCCTGCCTGTTCTTGTATGACATTGTTACAGCTGATGTTATAAACTCACCCCGCACAGTAGCATATCATGTCTCTCAAATGGTGCCTTTTTGTCTTACGCTAAAATTACTGACCAAGCGGGCAGTATTCGAGGGGTTGGGAATGAGAACAGGCTGGCCTGAAAAATCTCTGACAGGAGGTGCTTAGGGAACATCCTCATCAGATGCCCAAATCACCCTAACTGGCCCCTCTACTCTGAGCTCTCATCATATGTCTGAGCTCCTCACCCCGTCATCACCTTAGAATTACAAGTTTCGATATGACATTTTTGTCAAAACTGAGTTATTCAAATATTTGTATTCTTTGACAACTTACTGACAACTTGTATGCATTTTTTGATTTTTTCTTTTGTAAACAAAATGTTTTGTATAATTTTCGCCATTTGGCATGAAAGAGCTTGTAAAAGCTCAATATTCCGATATGCTCTACCAAGTCTTCTTCTGGCTTATGGCAGGTCGCAGGAGAATAAAGTGGATGAGATGCAATTAAGGCTCACTCAGCAACGGGAAATCAGAGGCTGCTCTGCACACATCTTCACAGAATAATAATAATAATAATAATAGAGAGGACGTGTATACTGCTTTTCTACGTACTTAAAGATGCCTTACACAAAATGCAAAAATAAACATACAAAATGTAGAATACAATATACTGAAAGATACTCGAATGAATCAGAAGAACAGATACAAACACAAAGAATGGAATAAAAAACGAAAATATAGAGACTTAATTTGGGGGTACTGCTTTTCTACGTACTTAAAGATGCCTTACACAAAATGCAAAAATAAACATACAAAATGTAGAATACAATATACTGAAAGATACTCGAATGAATCAGAAGAACAGATACAAACACAAAGAATGGAATACAAAAACAAAATATAGAGGACTTACTTGAGTGTCTTGAAGACATTTCACCTCTCAATGAAGAGGCTTTTTCACATCTTCAGTTCAGAATTGAAGAAACTCAAGCAACTCAACACAAGCATGTGGTTAGGTTAAGAAGAAAAAAAAATCATCATAGTTTGGCTATTAGTCTGCTGCCTCTGCACCTGGACCCGGATGAGCGATTAAAAATGACATTATGTGTGTCTTTATTGCCTAAACTTCTAAAGCAAATTATCATTTCATTTAATACAAAATGCATTATTACATCAACCTCTGCTGCTTCAGTTTTAATCATTCTTTTTTTTTTTTGTTTTTTTTAATATGACTCCCTTGACTTTACGGAGGAGCAAAACTAAATTGCTAAAGTGTCCTTCAAAAAGAACGTTTAAAGATTTGTTCTACAGAGTACCAAAGATTTTGGAAATATTTAAGTGAGTTAGGATTATTAATGCAAAGAGTTCCTGTTCTGTCGTAGTACAAATTTACGTTTTAAAGATTCACAAGCAGTAGCATTTTATTTGACATTTCATCATCATAATTGTTATGATTAATGCATCTCCCCACACAGTACATAAACGAAACATGAACAAAGAATCAGACCGCTATTTATTATTTAATAAATAATAATTAAAAAAAATAGGTGAAGCTGTTTATATGATTGCATCCATCCAACACTTTTCGGTCTAAATTCTACTGTCTCACAATGGAAAATTAAAATTGGTATACAGCAGTGTACGCATTACAATGCATTCCAAGAATAAAACATTAAACAGTGAAAAAAATAATAATAATGAATAAATAAAAATATACCCAAATATGCACACTGGTGAACTCTGCAAGTGTGTCCCAATATTCAATATTCACCAGCAGTGCTGATGGGAAACAATGGCCGCCCCATCAACAGATTACACATCAACAGGTCACCTTCCTCTGCAAAGATAAAAAAAAAAAAATAAAATAAAATCATCTGAGCAATTCCTGCAGACCTGCCCCACCGACTGTGTGTTTGTTTCTCTGTGTGTGTTTTCAACTGGGAGGCAGGCCAATCCATACATAAAGTGTTCTTTTCCTCCACGCTCACCACACAGGTCAAATGGATCTAATAAATCATAACTAAAAAGGAATGAATTGGGTGTTTTTTTTTTCACAGGGCCTTTGTCTGGTTTATTTAGGTGTATGAAGTGGAGATAAGGAAGCCATCAGTCTCCCTATCCCTGCTGCACAGCTCAATTTGTTGGCAATGAAAGAGAAAAAGGGGACAGAGAGAAAAAGAGGAGGGCAGAGAAGTGGATGGAGAGGTGTTTTTGTCTGTCTCTGCCTTTCGTTTGACTTTCTTTGTCTCTCTGAAGCTCCTTTTCTACGTTTTTCTTCAGTGTCCTTTCTCTCTGATTTTCTGCCATCGCCAGCCTGTATCTACAGCTTTTCATCGTCATCCTGTTTCTTCTCTTGCCTTCCTTTTTAGTGAACAGCGCTTGCTTCGACCCAGAAGAGTGGGGCTTCAACCAAAGGGATCTAAGAAAAGTAAATGTACCCCGGGTGGCATGAATTAAGGCGAAAATTTGTTCATGCAAGTTGTTAAAAAAATGATTTAGTTTGAACAAAAGGTTTGCCTTCATCCTGAGTCTGCATGACTTAATATGTGTACAGTACCAAGAAAAAAGGACAGACACTGGAAGAAAATAACAGAGAGAACTGGAGTTCTTGGTGTTCTGGGACCAGTCAGAGTCTTAGCTCTCACATATAGGTGCCATGCCTTTGTTCAATTTGCTTGTAACTGAGCCTTCATTAAGTCCAACCCCTTGAACACAGACTGACCAGTCATAGAGTAGCATCAGCCAGCTCTGTATCTTTGATACAAAGACTTCATTAATGCAGTAATTTAGCTGTTAGTAATAGGGCTGCTCTCTCAGTGCTTTCGGCTTGCAAGTATGATGCCAAAAACTATCTTTCACATCCAACCACAACGCGGCTGGATGGTGTAAGATGCTCTCAGACAGAACATGCAGCGTTGTTATTACACACCAGCCGACGGCCATAGGGCAACGGGCTCTTCCACATACAACTTCACTTGAGAACACGGCTGGAAGGAACCGGTCACATGCACACGAAACATTGAAGGACAGCGTCATGTAATAACGCTGCCAGTAACCACGCAATATAGGGAGTGCAAGTGCGCCTATAGGGCAGGCAGGTGGGGAAGTCGATGGGTCCCACAAACAACTGATCTTCGGATTTTGTTTGGAGTTTGCTTCCCATGTAGAGGGTTTTTTTGTTTTTGTTATTTTTTCTACACCTAATCATGCACCTCTTTTGACTAAATCTAATTGTACGTCACTTTGTTGCGTAAACAGCTGATGCAGAAGGATACCTAAAATGTCATAATTAGACGCAGAAGGTCACTGACAGGGCGGCACCATGTGACGAGTTGGGGTGACAACGCGTTGGACATTCTTGCCTGAACCTTAAGCAATCTCACTCCTCGTGCCTTTATCTAACCAACCCAACAAAGGGAATGAGTTCTGGTCTATTAACAGTAGAGCAGGATGTGTCATGCCTTCACTATGGAAGAAAGGTCTTATGATTCTGCAAAATAATGCTGGATAATGTGCTGGATAAATGGGCTTTCGGTCCAGTGTTTACATTCCTTGCACTATCGGAGCTTCGGAATTATCATCGTCAAAACAACGGGTAGTCCTTGTCACATAAGCAGTCAATATGTGGTGATAAATTATGTCACAAGCTAGCTCTGTCTGCATAAAATCTATACTTCCTGTTTCTAGTAAAAGAACATAACTAATCTAGCAGACAGATTCATGCAAATAACACGGGGCAGAAATGCGCATTGTGAACAGACTGCTTCATGACATGAGTCTTGCTTTCTTTGAATCCGAGCTGCAACTGGTAGCCATGAATATCACACTGCTACCTCTCACAGATGGAACAGAACAACAGCCAAACACATAATAATTGCTGAAGCTGAGGTGTGAAAGTTGCTCTGCAATTATGTTAGCACTCAGCCTCCACTTTTTTTCAGCAGCTATTGATCCTGTCAGGTGTGCACTCCTCTCTGTAACAAAAAGAGAAAAAGAAGCCTCGGCATGAGCTGACTTTTTCCCGCTGCCAGATAAGCTTCTCTTCATCAGCAGCAAACAGCATAGGTTCTTATCTAACTCATCACTACAATACTTGTTGTTTATAGCTTTACCTTCACTTTAACTGCGTCTCTCCTCGCTTAACTGAACTTGTTGGGAATGACTGACAGCGACTCAAGAAAGCGCATCCAGGCAACTATCTGCCTGACATTATCACTCTCTCCTTTCCGCTCGACAACACAGAAAATGTCACTGTATCATCCTTGTTGTGTGACATTTCTGACAGCTCCATTGACTGATTGTGCTTGAAAACTACATGTGTACCACTTTCAAACTTGTCATTTGGAGAAACAAAAGAATGAGATGAGACTTGGTTGGCTGTCACCCTTGTCAGATGGGGAATAGTCTTTTTATTAACCCCACTAATTATTATGTTTATCATCCATTCTATAACAAAGACAAAGTTGTCAACAACTGGATTTACTAAAAGAAAAAGCCTGCCCAATTCTGACAACACATCCAACGTGCAACAGATCTTGCTGGTTCTGTGACTACTCGGCAGCAAATTGCTCATGCTTACTAATTAGAATAGGGAAATGTGGGATATTACATATCACACTCAAACACGATATGTACTGCTGCTATCTACACAAGAAATCTCAGCTCTTATGTTTGTCCGTCTGTATTTCATCACAACACTGTGATGCAGGCGCTTACTATTCCAGTTGCCACTCTGTCAGCCCTGTCAGCACATGACGATGTCAGCGTGTAGCTGCAGGTGGCTCACTGGGATGGGAAAATTCAGCCTGTTTTAATTTTAAACATATACAATACTGTTGCTTTGACAGGGCTTTAAGCGTAAGATCGCGACACCAAAAGCCACCTTTCATGTGCCAATAACATGACACTGGATGGCATCAGGTGAAAATGCAGCCAGACAGAACTTGTTGTGGTGTTATTATACATCTCCGGTATGTTGGACAGCTAGATGGAACATGTCTAGTTCACATGAAACGTGACAGGACGGCATAACAACGTAATATATAACTGTCTGTTCTTATTCCGAAATCTTCAAATACGTCTGCTCTGTCAGTGTTTTCAGTGTATGAGTGTAACATCAAAAGTCCCCTTCAGCGTCCAACTGGAATATAGCCAGATGGCATCAGTGGAGAACGCGTTCGGACAGAACCGATGGCGCTGTTATTTCACGAATGGTCAGACAGCTCCAGACACGTTCACATAACACTCGCACAGACAGCGCCACTTGAAAATGAGGCCGGATGTAACCGGTCAGGTGCACATGAAATGCAGAAGGACAGCATCAGGTTGTGACCCTGCTGGCAGTGATGTAATATAAGGAGTGCAAGTGTGCTTGCAGGGTGGCTCGGAGGGGGGGTGGATGGGTCCAACAATCCCTGGACTTTTATAAGGGAGCCCAGTGTTCACTTCCCATCTGAATATTATGTTTTTTTTCTTCTATTTTTTTCTCTACATCTTACCATGTGCCTTCTTCCCCTAATCCGAACCATTTGTATTAGCATGTGTGTTTGTTCATGTCTCCGTGTTGGTTTCTATGTGCTTTTGTTCCCTAAACATAACCACATGCAGCGTAATCCCACCATGAGTTTGTGTTAACATCAGTGGCATCCCAGAACTAAAAGAGAAGACACAGAAATCTACCTCAAAGCAGCAGTATGTGACAACTTGGGATGAGAATGTGTTTTAAAAGCTCCCAAGTTAGTCTCTTATTGTATCTTCCTGCTGTGTGGAGCTAGGCAGGTGATGTACAGTTGGTTTATTAGAGTTCTTTCAGTGAAACAGCTGCTGCTGGGAACAAGGTTGGCGAGAACAGGCTGTAAATCAAAACATTGAGCTAAAAGAAGTTGTCAGGCTCATTAGCTGAGATGTGCAGAGATGGTGATAATTGTCTGTTGGTTTGTCTCTTCCAGCAGACTTATTTCATATGACACATAGTCATTTGACCCAGTGTTAACCAAAAGTATTCAATAGTGGAGCCATGCTGCTAGTTTGGAGAGCAGTTTGGGCCAACCTCTTCATCAGTAACCACTTTGTTTCAGGCTGATATATCTCAACAACAGCTAGATTTAAAAAAAAAAAAAAAAAAAAATCCGTTTATGGTCCTAACCAAAGGATTTTTAATGACTCTGGCAACTTTTCAGCTCAAAGTTTTTAATCGTCCAAAGATTTGACAAAATACTACACTAATATTGTGACTATGTTTAAGAATTCTTGCCAGACATAATGACGTAAGCATTGCCATTGTGAAAATGTCTGTAAGTGTGTATGGCCGCATTAAACTTTTGTTCTGACAAAATGGGAAAAAAAAGACTAATTTTAACAGTTTTCAATACAATAATGCAATGTGTCATCTACTCAGGCTGTTCTCACGCTAAGCCACAGCATATACTGTACAAAGGGGAATAAATGGCCACTGAAAGTAATTAAATATTGCAGATCGACCGCTGCGGAAGACAAAGTTATGTCTCTGATTGATTGTCTGGAAGCAGCACATGTGATAGTTGCAACACTGTTGCAGTGGGGCAGCTGACTTTAGAGACTTGGTCAGTGTGTTAGAGGCTGTTTGAGGAAGAGGAGGCTTCTTAGTCACTTGTTCAAGATTATTCAGAGGCGATCCTTTCATTTCAAGTTATATTTTATTAAAAGGCTGGAAGTACATCTGATGGGCTGAGTAGTCTGCAGAGTATCCTGCCCCGAACACTCATAAACACCATCTTTTACAGGGAAAATAAGATGATTCAGGACCTCTGGAAAGTACCAGAGTTAAACTAGTGAGCAGAAATGTGATAGCATTTAAATATTCCTACTCTCACACCAGTCCTTATTCACCACAAAGCTGACATCTTCTGTTTTTTGACAGAGTTCTCTACACTGTTAGCTCTGTATACAGAGTAAGAGTCACCTGGTTGACTGGTGCTGTCCAGTATTCCAGGATTTTTCCAAGTTTTGGGGAAACATTTCGGTTCCTGATATCCAGTTGAAACTAACAGTACAGAGGTTCACAGCTGGTGGTTAATTCTTTTATGCTTTCCATTGTGCCTCCATCAATACAGAAATGGATTCTGAGAAAATAAATAGAATTGTGAACATTTGGTTCTTCGTAAAAGTAGGTTTATTTGGCCACTGTGAGAAAGCTAAGCACCAATCATTTCTTTCTTTCTCTAGACTTGTTTTGGACTTAGATGTTACCTTGTCTGAAGCCAATGGGCCATATGGACCAAAGTAGTCTGATTTGACTTGAAAATCTCCTGTTCACTATGTTGCTTCTTCCAAAAGATGAAAGATGTTGGTGGACTGCCGCAAAAGAGTGTGGCTGTAAAAAATGGTGGTTTAATACATTTTTTTTATTCTTCATGTCTCAGTGTTTCTTCTCCCTGCAGCAAAACTTGGTGGCTGACTACTCACACACACACACACACACACAAAGTTTTTATTATTGCACGTACATCTCACAGAAACTTTGTGAAGCAGGAAATGATATCTCTCACCAGCAATGTGATTTAGGTGGGGTTGATTCTGTGCATGTCCTTCAAGGTTTAAGCTAATCACAAGGCTGCTGCTTTTCTTTCCGCCTCCTTCCTCTCTGCCAGATGGGAAACAATGATCTGGTGAGCACACAGGCGTCTTTATTGGAATCAGACGGTGATGGAAATAGAGGCTCCTCTGTATTAAAAATAAAAGCAGTTATTTCAAACATATTTAAATTAATTGCTTTGCAATGGGCACATGACACTACTTTCTGCCGCATGTCAGTTAAAAAAAATGTTCTACCACTCGCCCACCCTTAGTCCTAGATACCAACATGGGCAATTTCCATTAAGCTGTTGGCCATTAGGTATTTGATTAAATGGAGATGGAGTCTTAAACGTAACTTTTGAGCTTTATTTAGCCCCAACCTGACAAAATAACATGGCCTTAGGTCATCTAGTTTCATAGATACCTGTGTATACACTCTACTGTTTTTTTGCCTTGAAAACCACATTGTGGACTGGGAAAAGCCCAAAGTCATTCGGTCAGAGACCACCAACCACCATTTGAGCAGGCCACTGAGAGCCGGAAATGGGTCCCAAGGATAGTAATCCGGGACAAGGGGGCATATATTTTGTCCTACGCCTCCATGGGAGTTGGGATAAAAGATATATTTTATTAGATTTTTTAAATGATATAAATTAATGTATGTATCGTGTAAATACATTCACCTTGTGATAAAAGACAATAGGTAATTTGTTGTTTTTAATGCGATGTTGGGGTCAACCATAGACCTTTGCAAGGGCCCTCCATCCTGGGTCAGCGTCAGTTGTACCCTTTGACCCCCTAAAAATCCACTCAGTAGAGACTATGGCAACAAGACTGTCCCTCTTGTGTGGCCATTCCAAAAGAGCAATAAAGACTTTTGCCCTCAACTGTGGTTGAACTAAACATTGTACAATTCTATATCAATTGACACTTCTTAGTCCCTGTCATAACCCTTATGTGCTTCTGAGTTGGTCATATTTAAAACATCCACTGAATGAACCCACGACCACCAGCACCGCTTTGTCCAAAGTCAGGCAGGATTCAGAACGAAAAAGGAAAGAGTACACCATATAAATCCTTTGCCTTCAGGAAAAAAAGCTTGGATTGGAGATTGGATTGCGCTCTACTTTAGGAAACAATCCCACAGGATTTGAGTGCTGGATTCCCAAAAGAGACAAAAGTCAAATGTAGAAATGATCCAGTACAGAGGCAGTGGAGACTCCCCTGCGAGCTCCTCAAACACCCTTGTAACATCAGTGCTGCATGCTGTCAGCACAGAGGCTGCTCCACTGGTGAACTGTGGATTTCGGACACTCATGAAAGAAGACTGAGGAGATAACCAGCATTGTATAAGCAAGTGTTTCACTGTGAGATATCAGTTCAACCGCTCTCTGTTTCTGCTACAACTGTTAAATGTGTCAATGATTATATCACCTTTCAATAAAGGCCCAAATCTGTAGCATGTACTGAGATGTTTTAATGGAAGTTTAATTTCACAACAGTTATATACAATGCCAAGGCTTAGGACAAACACTGTTGTTACCTGGCTGTCCTGGTTTGGAACATGTGAATGCTGCTTTACAGGACGCTTATTTTGCATCTGCCACAAACGCAGTTAAAGGAGGATGGGCTCGCTTCTAACTAAGAATTGTTGAAATAGGCCAAATTCAAAAACTTTTTTTTCAAGATATAGAAAAACTTACACTTACACTTTGACATCAATTTCTATGATTTCTATGGTCTGAAAAAAAAAAAAAAGCTTGGATTGGAGATTGGATTGCGCTCTGGTGATTGGTGACCTTCAATCACCAAATTGTAACTAATTGAGTGCCAGCCCTATTATATAATGTAAAGTGGCTTGTGCCAGCTTTTCTTCCAGCGTCCGCTAGCGAAATTGGCCACTTGACCCTCTCTGTTTTTTGGGGGGCATTTTATGCCGATATTGAGTTGACATAGCTTTGTTGCTGTCGTTTTGAATCACCTCCATACACATCACTCTGCTCTCTGATCCCGGCTACTCCACTTCATGCTTTGATCTACTGTCTTTTGTACTACAACTACGAATCCCAGCAGCCCCAAAATTACACACAGGGAGCGTAAGAGCGCCCCCTTGTGCCAGCCGCCGAAAACACACTTTGACGTGTATATATACATCAATGGCACTCAAAAGTTGGCTTTTGAATGACGTATATATACATCAATGAGTTAATCAGTTCATTTTTGAGTCCAAGTAAATATTTGTGACAAATTTCAGGAATTTTTTTTAAGGCCTTGTTCAGATTTTGCTTTCACAAGAATAAGACAGACACAAGGTCACAGTGACTTTGACCTTTGACCTCCAAATTCTGATCTGTATATTGCTTAAACTAATGGACATTTGTGTCAAGAAATTCCCTCTTGAAATGTTGCATCCACAGGAGCAAGACATTTTAGGACCTCTGACCTATTAACACCCACATTTTATTAATTCATCCCTGAGTCCAAGTTAATGTTTGTGCCAAATTTTAAGAACTCCCCTCAGTGTGTTCTTGAGAAATTGCGTTGCATAACACATATCTAGTCAGAGGCCACCTGTGGTCTGAGATCTCAGAACTTTGTCTGTCTCACAACCTCAGTAAACAGTAGACAGAGCAAATGCATATCAGTTATGGAATAATGCTTATAATGTATATCACCTGTTTCAATAAAACACAAACCAACTGGTAGATGTGTTTAAAGTGGCATAAAAAAAATAACGTACAATGTGTTTAAGCAAGAATGTAAATAAGTCTGCACTGATCTCTAAATGAACATGAGCGATTCATCAGAAAGCAGCTGTCGAGGTTTTCCTCATATGTAAGTGGGCGCGGTTTCATTTATAGTGGGACAGAAAAACCACAGACGTCATCAGGAGACATACGTTGATGAATCTGCAGCCTCTGATTGGAGAGGTGCCGTGTCAGAGCCCAGTGCCATTACACACAGCCGCCCACAGAGTTTAGCTTCATTAAATCTCATGCACACTAGGTTGCTGCAGAACAACCACACACACACACACACACACACACACACACACACACACACCTCTCATGTTCTATCATTAAATATAATAATGGTGCAAATGCTGCTGTGTCGCATTTTACAGTGTGATTTGACCATTTATGACTTAACATACAATACAGTTGAAACTGAAAGAGTCAGATTGGTGCAGCCATAGAATCAGCTTTATGTTTTTATAATTTATTTTGGTCTTCTTGTTGTAAGTGAAATAACAGCTTTTTGTTGCTGTGTGTTCACGTTGTGCCGCTCTGCCACTTTGCAGTACACTTCCGCATCTTCGTATTACGCTCTCTGTATCCTTCTAGGTCTGCTGTTCTGGGAAGCTGCTACCATGATGTCAAGAAATACACATAGTGGAATCATGCTGCATATGGTTATGTTTAGTCAACAAAAGCACACGGCAAACAATGCCAGAATCTCAACAAAAGCACATGCTGGCACGTATGTTGAGGTTTAGCCTAGGGATACTCCACTTTCTTTGCCCGAGGGCTACTTTTGCAAAATGACAGGAGGCAAGCGGACCAGTTACAAAAAGTCCCAAATAGGTATGGTGCAAGCAGGGGTGTTTTTAGGATTTGAGAACATTTGGGTTCCCATCCAGGGCTTCTTTGATTAAAAAAAAATGAAACTATTTTGATGCTTTTCTTAAGGCACTCAGACACCATTATTACATTAAAAGTATGAAAACAAATTCCCAGTGTGAAGCAATATTATCAATAGATAGATAGATAGATAGATAGATAAATGGATGGACGACTTCATTGTCTACCGTGGTGGAAATTTGTCTTTGTCTTTGCTCAAGCACAGCAAAGGTACATACAAACACATAAAACAATAGACATACTAAAAATGTACAAATGTACAATATACAATAGTGCAAACAGGCAGGTAAGACCAATGATTTACAGAAATAATAAATAATAAAAGAGAGCACATCTTATAAAATAGTAGTTTTTCCTTAATACAATGGTTTGGGCAAAAAAGGCATATGGTAAGATGTTGAAAAAAACAAAAATCACGTTCAGACAGGAGGCAAACACAGGACTTCCACATACAAGTCCAGGGTCTGTTTGAGCCAGCCACCAGCCTCTCCCATCCACCCTACAAGCACCCTCGCAATCCTTAAGCTATGTTGTTACCAGCAGCATTTCAACCTGATGCCGTCCATCGGCATATCATGTGGATGTGACAGGTGCTGTCACATCCACAAGAAAAAGAAAAACGAAAAAGAAAAAACTATAATATATCAGGTGGTATATTATAGTTCTATGAAAGGTTCTGTCTGGCTGCCTTCTCAGTACCATTCAGTGGTGTATCATGCAGACAGGAAAGGTAGTTTTTGATGTGGGATCTATGCCAAAGCATTGCAGAAGCGGCAGTATTTGACAACTTTGGAACAAAAACAGGTTGGTCAGTCACAGCACCCTCTGGTCTTTACTGCTGCCTATACTAGAACCAAAAATTAAACTGAACAAGACATTTGGTTGGCGTTGCGCATTCTCAGTGTGAACTCATCGGCATATCAGAGCAGCTGTGTAAAACCACATCTGTCAGTCTTTTGAATGTGTTGAATCCACACTATTTCTACTGAAAGAGATGACAAGGCAGCATTATTATGCAGAATTAATGCAAATGTACCTCCCACTGTAATACATGTGTTTCCCAAATTCTCATGTAAATCTGCACAGATGAAGAGCCGGTTTAAGCGAGCAGCCAAACTGAGAGTACGTGTATTTGTTTGTGTGTGGCAGCCCATCTTGTGTCCACCCAGCTGGAGTGTCATTACTGTGTGGTGTGATTGCTGCTGACAAAACACACACACGCACACACACACACACACACGCGCACACACGCACACACACACACACACACACACACACACACACTGTCCAGCAGGCAGAGTTATTGTTGTGAATAGGGCCAAGGTCATCCATCTGTCCTAATATGTGTCCAACTAAGAACCGATTCATAGCCCATCAGTGGGATGGATGGAAACTGTGGGCTGGGGATTGTGTGTGTGTGTATGTATGTGTGTGTAGGACAGTGAGAGAGACAACAAGCATGCCCTGGTGTCAGGGTTTATGTGTGTTTGTGTGTGTGTGTGTGTGTGTGTGTGAGCGTGGGCTGTCAGGGAGTTGGTGGAAAAGCAGAGCTGACAGGAGAAGAGGCCATGATGGCCTTCCAGGCCTAAACTCCTCTGCTTAATGTCAGCCTGCTAATGGATCCAGTGACAGGTCCTGTCCCTCGCCACTTCCACCTGTCCCAGCTGGAAAACAAAGACTAACACACCCTTCACACATTCCTTTGAGCTGCTCTCACAAATGAAGATCAAGTATAGCAGGGGGAGAAACTTTGGAGGAAACATCTCTGTTTAGACTGAAATACCCTCTATGCTCTACAGAGCATGGTGAGAAGGCTCGCCACTTTATATAGGTACTGATGTGTCATCACACCTCTCTGGTTAATAAAATTACAACTATTCTGATTGGTCGCTGAAAGATTATGGAAATCCCAACCTGTTGTCTCTCCATACTCATCAAATACGTCCACTCTGTCAGTGTTTTTGGCTCACGAGCGTGACAGTAAAAGCCATCTTCAGCGTCCAACCGTAACGTGGCTAGACGGCGTGAGATGAGAATATGCTCAGACAGACCTGGTGGCATTGTTATACACCTACGTATAAATGGCCGGATGGCACCGGGTGTGTGTACATGCAACATGCACGGGCAGTGTCACTTGAGAACGTGACTGGACGGAACTGATTGCAATGCTGAAATTGAAATGCTGAAGGACAGCATCAGGTAATAACACTGCCGATAACAACGTAATATAAGGGGTGCAAGTGCGCTTATAGAGAGAGTCCCACAAACAACCCACTATCGTGCGGGACTCTGGAGTCCACTTCCTGTGTCCAGAGTCCGCTTCCCGTGTGCCTAAACCTAACTATCTGTGACATTGTTGCCAAATTCTAACCATTGTGACTGTCACATTGGTTGTCATGTCTCATGTAGTGTAAACACACATCACAGATATGCACTTATTAATTGCACTTAATGATTTCTTATCTTCTGTCTGTAACTTTACTTGTCAAAACCCACTTCCTGAACTGTACATTAATTACCTAACTGTATGTAAAGGACGTAACATCATCCATGGGGTACTAATTTGTAGGATAAAAAGTGACTCGTTCTATGAAAATACGACTTTATCAGCAGCTACCTCTCAGAACCCAGATGGCAGAATACGCAACATCAAAATGTGTAATCAAATCAGTCTTTACTCACAAATGCATTTATCTGCAACACATGTTCAAAGATAGATTTATACTAGCAACACGGGATTAACTGTGGTCCCTTTGTACATACCTACAGTGTTGGAAACAGCCCTCATGGACATTGGAACATGTAGGAGAAAAGACGAGTCAAAGTAGACCAAGGTCAGTAGCTTACTTCTTACCATCGAACTATGAATCAAGCGTAACTGACATGCATTATTATTTTCTATTAAAGTAATTTTTTGTTTACTTAAATCTAATGAAGACAATGCTTGTCTGGGAGGTAGAAACTCAATATTGTATACAATAAAATATATATGCAGCCAACTAGGTGCATGTTGAAGCGGAATAAAAGGCTCTGTGTGTCTTTATAAAGCCATCATCTTAACTGCACAATTCACCACCACTGAGGCATCTAAACAGCAAATCTCCATTCGCCTGAAATGCACCAAGCCAGAGCCTGCGAGAGTTGTGTTTAGTTCTACCTGCCTTTCCAAAACTTATAGGTCACTCTGCTGTTTGATCTGAAGTGCTATTTCCAGTCATAATGGCCTAACCACACACGATGAAGGTCCTAGTCAAATGCCATTCAAATCGGCGGTGATGGAGCCAGATCTATGGCCTTTGTGAGGCTGCCATTTGGGAGGAACATTTGCAGCCTGACCAGTGACCGGTGGCCAGGGACCGTCTGTGGTTTCAAACTGAGTTATGAGTTTATTTCATGTGGGCCTTTACAGTCCCTGGAGAAGAGAATAAAGCTCTTGCAGAGAGTCATAGCTCCCAGCCACAATGTTCCACTCAAAGACGCTGGAACATAGCAGTTATGCAGATACAGGTCCTATTCTTTGTGGTATTTTTAATAATGTATCATAGCCACGGAGGAAAGGAAAGAGTAAGGAATCATGTTGAACATTTCAATCATCAGTAAATGTATAATTTGAGAAAACTCAAAGATGTAAGAAAGAATAAGGTGTTTTTCTTGAAGTGTGCCCTACCTCTCTCTTCATCCCAGCCCTCAGTCAGAGCTCCTTGGAGCTACTAATCATTGATGCATGAGTAGCATGCATAGCAATCACTCAGCTCCAAGTGACAGATGGAAATGTATGACCTGCAAGTGGCAAGGGCACATCTGAACAGAGTTAGTTACCCTTTTTGTCATCAAAATCACATGCAGGTTCTCCCTGATGGAAAAAAAAAGGTTTAGCTGGTTAAGATATGTTTTTGCATAATTTTTGATGGTTTAGATGGTCATATCAGCCTGTGATGGTCACTCAAGTTGATTTATCCATCGAAGTTCCTTTAAAATTTAAACCAAATCAATGTACTTGAGTATCAGGACCATCTTCCACCAGCTAAAACCAGCTACCAGCATAGGCTGTTTTTTAGCTGTTTTATTTTTATTTTTTTTTTAGCAGGGCTATTAAATGCGGGAAACCTGCTAAAAATAAAGTGATAGACTCCTTTCCCGTTGCCAGTAAATGAAAAGTATGCCTGTTTTGTCACTTTTTTGTAGGCATGTATGTTTCCAGCTGCTGGAGCTCCAGCTTTGCTTCTATGTCAGCTCGGCTAAAGCTCAGCTAAATCTAGGCTCTTATGTCTGTTAGTGCTTTTTTGTGGTTGGCTGTAGATGGTGGTAGTTTGTGGCTGCAGGTAACTCATCAGGATGAGTTAATCATCTCACCAGTTTCCTGCTGCTTACTTATAGCTAGCTCGCTGCCAGCTAGCCAGGTCGAGTTTTTTTGAATCAGTAAATATCAGGCAAAAATGAAGAAGATTGGCACCAGTTGAACTAACATCCTGCTAGCCATAGCACAAGCATTGAAAAATATACTGGACAGCATCTGTGTCTCATTAGTTCCCAACGGGATATCAAGAACTGTAATACCCTTTGACTCACTGAAACCCAGACAGTGCCAATCAACCAGGTGACTCTTTTTCTATATGCTGATCTAAGAGAGCAGACAAGTCTGGCAAGAGCAGGGGAGGAGTGGTGTGCTTTATGGTGAATAAGGACTGATGTGACACTAAAAATTTGAGGTGCTGTCCTGTTCCTGCTGTGGATCACTGCCATAGGCTGTGGAGGAGCGACCATGCGGCCTCTTTTGGACTTGGTGCCGACTAATTTGGAAAGAGTGCTGCTTGGACAGATGGGAATTGGGGCCAAGATGACAATGAGTCTCAGAAGTTACGGACAGTGACAGTGACAAAGGGGCAAAAATGAGCATGTCCAACAGATGTCATCTTTCTATCACTACTGATCAGTTCTGGAAAAAAAATACCTGTATCTACTGCAGAGCCATTTGTCCAGGGAATGAATTTTGACACAAGCCAGAAGTTAGTTGGTGTTGGTAGGTTTTTTTGTCCAATGGGAAAGGGGCTTAACACTCATTCTTCACTCTTCTCCAGCTATTGTCCTTCTGCAACAGCAGCTGAGGTCTCTTAAAACTGACTGGGTCCCTATAGTGACTGTCATTATTGGATTAACTGCTAAACAAAGTAATTAATTACACTGTATTGCTGGGGTGTCCAATTGGGAATTACAGGGCACACTTTTAGACTCTAAATATAAGTTCAGTATCGCTGTTACCTCAGTAAAATAAACACTGGATGCTTCAAACAGTCAATATGTTTACGTTGCAAAAGTGGAAATGCAAATAAGCTGATTTCATTCAGCTTCTGTTATGTATTTTTGTATACATAACACACATGCTCTTTATGGGAAGAATTTCATCACAGGGGCATACCTGTGACTTACTGTAATATAGGCTTCTAGTACTAGCACAGTCTTTGTCAGTGAGAGTGAATGAGCTAGTAGTACAAGTGGTACTCTGGGGGATATACAGTATGTGGCTAGGATGTAACCATAACAGAAATAGAAACTTTTCATCATTCTTAGGTTGTGTGTGGCATCCTGGCTGTACAGGAACAGGAAAAAGCAAGTTGGAGCAGGTAGAGATATCATCAATGACTATGTTCACATGTACAAAATATTATTTTTTTTTGCCCTTATTCTAAAAGAAACCCATAAAAAAACAAAACAAAAAACTACATGGGCCAATGAAAAAGAATATTACACTAATATTTATGTTAACATGAAGCTGTCTTTTCCACCAGTGGTGCAATTGTTTGACTGTGAGAACACAGCCTCCCTCTTTCCTCCCATCAACCACCTTCTCACCCTTGTGTTGTCTTAAGTTTCTCTAAACACCACTTGTCCTAGGGGTCAAAAATGACCTGCCTTCACTAAACCCCCCCAAAATAAAGTAGCTTGACTTAAGGTTAAATCCCAGATCTATTTTGGATAAAGAAACAACCCATCATTCATCACAAACTTTATGCATATCTCTCTTCACAGTGTAGACAGACTGTGTTTAATCAGTGGAACCCACACATTTTTATTACAAAACACCTGTCATAATTGTTTTCTTTGCTAAAGTAGAAGACTATTACTATTACTTCTACTAAAGGTACTGCATAAGTGTAAACATACTTGTGTAGCATAAGAAAGTAGAAGAAATGTGAAAAAAAAAATAGATGTATTTTACTATAGGGAAACAATAATAGTCTTAACAACATAGTATATTATGCTGTACAATAAGGACAGTATGCGAGTTTGTTTGCATGGACTTTGCAGATGTATTTCTGCATGTGTGTGTGAAAGAGAGGTTTTTGTGTTTTGTTTTTTTTTGTTGTATAAAATTTTTTTTTACAGTTGACGGGTCAAAAATTATCCCTAAGACAAGATTTTTATCCTTTTGGTGTACAGCTTTAATAGGAAATTTAACATGGGCAATGTTATACTTGTCACGTTGGGGATATTCTCTGAAAAGTCACAGAATTTTGAGTTGAAAAAAAAGATGACTGAGGGGGTTTTCTATGTTGTTAAACATTTCTGACCCCTGAGGATGTAAGGGCAGGATAAGGTTAGTGAAACCTGTTGATTCCAACTCTTTCATGATGTTTGAAAGAAGGTGGTCTACTCATTCCCACCAAAACATATGTGCTTTTCTTTCGGGCATGCATCTCTACCCCAACCTTGCGAAGGGTTACAAAGGGTTTGTGCCAAATCAGCAAAAGGCAGATTAGACACACACACACACACACACACACACACAAAAAAACCCCTTATGTCAGCCCAGTCGCAAAATGGCCTGTTTTTGCACACCAGGAATACATTGCATATTTACCTGTATGTATCATACAGCGTTTCTTAAATGAGGTAGTATATGACAGTATATGTGGTGGCGTGTAACCTACAACCACAGCAGATCATTGTTCAAGGCCAACAAACAACATTATCAGTTGTTTTAAGCAAGTGGTTGTGGTGTATGGGTTTTTGTGTTATGGACTCAAAATGGCTTAAACAGATTTAGGAGCAGTTATAAAAGCTTTAAATTAAAAAAAGAAAATAAAAAAACACAGGTGATGGTGGTATAAGGCAGGCTGACATGGGCAAAGATTTCTGGAAGATGTCAGCAGCTGAGCAGGTGAGTCTTCAGGTGAAACACAGGAAAAACATTGATGCACTAGGCACACAATCACTGGTAAAGCAGCGAGGCACACATAGAAAAAAAACCACAAAAACACTGGTAAGTTCAGCAGCAACATACGCTGAAAAACAGTTGCGACAAACAAACAGCAAAAACACAGAAAATAAACAAAGGTTAGCGCAGGAAAAACACTGGAGGAAGTTAACACTGAGAAGCACAACCGCACGAGTCAGAATGATCTGGCAGAGGAGTGAAGAGCAGCTTTTATGGAGGAACTGATTGCTGAAGATTCAGAGCAGGTGAGTCTCGTTGCCAACTCAGGAGAGAGAGGGAGCCCGCCACGCTTCCTGCCACACACACTGCAGAGAGAGAAACACAACGCGGTGGGAAAGGGACAGAGAAAACACAAAAAAACCTTTATAGCAGCTTTTTAGACAACAAATGTAGATGTTTTTCAGGTCCGCAAAAAGATACACAGAAATTTATCATGTCGATGGTTTGCAGTAATGTACAGTGCCAACATTTACTCTGGCATTTTGTGTGACTTAATATGCCCTAATAATAACCACCGCGCTCCCATCCCAAGTCATCACATTATGCTCTGAGCATCCTCCTGCATCTGCTGTTGATGTTCCAGGATGCCGAAATCAATGCTGGAATTTCAACAAAAGTACATAGTTAGTTTTAGAAAAAACATCTCATGGTCTGGCTCAACATACATACAAGAAGCAAACATCGGGCTCCTGGGTGAAAGTCTAGGGTTTGTTGGATCCAACCACCTGTCCTTCAGCCCTTTTCAGGACCATACTGCCATGAAAGGTAACTTTTGCCGTTGGTATCTCATGCCAAAATCACTGACAAAGTGGCAATATTTGATGACTTCAGAATAGGAATGGGCTTGAATATTGGCAAATTCAAATGTCGTAATTGGAAAATGCCACATTTGGACCAACAAGGTCTAATTTTAAATCTCTAAACATAATACAGTGTTTTCATAACTCATATAAAATCCTGAATATCTTCATATTCCTAATAATTGTGGAAATATTAGTGTGCAAATCAAATATAGTCAATGCTATTTAAATAGAAACCCAAGTGTCAAATGTTTCAACTTCCTGAGAAATTAGGTTTTGTTCATCATTTCAGACTGTTCTGATTACTACCATACCCATAAGCCTCAGCTGCCATTGCTAAAGAAGTTAGAGGCATGAATCAGAGCAGATTCAAAATGCTCATCTTTGCTGTATTTGCTGACTTTATCGACACTTGACTCAACAGTGAAAACTTTAGCTCCCGATGGCCATTAGCAGCAAACATATCAGACATTTTTAGCTTGTTAATTGGATTTCGTTGCCAATATGCACCTTGGGAGTCTCTTCTTCAGTTTTAATAGAAAAAAGGCCTCTGACTTTTTATCAAAGAACCAGTCACGTAACATCTTCTATTGGAAAAAAAAAATGAATGGAACTTTATTTGCGGAACAAAGGGCATCCAAAAATAGCTTCTTGTGCTTCACAACTCCATTCATTGTGTGCACCTTTATGACTTAAAAAGACATGTGTATGTTGATGAAGACATTTGGTGACAGTGTGCAGGGTGTCTTGACTTTGAAGGTCTGTTCACAGTCTAGCATCGTCTTCCATTCTGGAGCCAGTTAATGATTTAAAACTGTCTTCATCTTTTTTGACATGCCAGCAGATACACAGCCTGCAACATATAAGTAACTTATGAGGATGTTAAGACCAGTGCAGCCAAACTGAAGACCATTCACGCTTGTTTTCATCACTGATGGAGCCGATGGCTACAACTGCAAAATCATAGTGCCGCATGCTGAGAATTATTTGAGTAGATAAGCTTGTGAGTATCATCACAAGACAAATAAAAAAACCACAATGAAAAAACAGAGGAATATTCCCCTCTGTGAACAATTGATGCTGGAAGTAAGAATCCATATTTCCCTGTCGGGAAGCCACTGCAATCTTCAGTGGCGATCATGTCGTTTCATCCTCCCGTTTTAGAGCGTGTCAGGAGAAAAGGGAGAATCAATTATCTCCTGTATTGATCAGAAACTTCCGTCTGTTTTATAGCTTCCGGATGAATGCCGTTGATTCTTTAATTGAAACGTTTGCTGTGTGTTGAGCGCAGGTCCTCTGGCAGCTGTTGTATAGGGCCTGCTTTGCATTTTCTCTCTGCTTATTGACGTCTTGTCACCCTACAGCAGCAAGTTGAATGCTAAGAGGATTAAGAAGTTGCACTGAGGAGGAGGAGACAGAGGAGAGGAGAGGCACACAGTCTGCTCTCATCCTGTATTACCTGGCTGTGCTTATAGGCTGCACATCAGCTTACAGCTGTGATTAGACACATCTACAGTGGAGGGCTGAATGAAGGGATACTAAGCCAGCTATTTGATCCTCATGCAAGTCATGGAGGGAAACTTTCCTCTGCATTACCAGTCTGGTGGAAATCAATCAGCATGGCTGCTGCAAACAGCGGAGGTGTGGTGGATGACTGTTCTGGGCTTATTTTAAACCATCGTAATGTATATGATACATTTTTTTTTTTTTTTTAATTACAATGTATCAAATGATGATGAAAACTATGTTACGATAGGCAGGTTTCCATTAACCCTCAAACTGGCCAAATGAAAAAAATAAATACATATATATATATTATATATATATATATATATATATATATATATATATATATATATATATATATATATATATATATATATATATATAATTAAATTCATATATATTTTCAAATTCAATTATATTATATTATATTATATTACATTATATATTAATATATATTTTTAAAAAATTAAACATATGTCTAATAGAAATGCATCAATTTTTGATAAGACTTACTGTAAAAAACATTTTAAAACAAAACAAAAAAAAAACATTCCACCAAACTGCAATGTAAACATTTTATTTTTTTTATTTTATAGGTCACATGATGCACGACAGAGTCACATGTCATATTTGGGCATGATGCAGCAGATGCTACTAGAGGTGTCATTGCATCACATAACTCTCACTCATCACAAATCTCGTAAGTTTTGGATCCACAAGTTTTGGTTTGGAAATAATGATGGCTTGTGCAGTGGCTGCAATAGAAATAAAGCTGCTAATGTTTTGAACATCCATCAACATGCTTCTTGGAATGTTATTACAAGAGCCGAAGTCACAGAACATCACTCAATGCAAACACAGTCATCTCGCATTTGTGTTTTATCGACATTTTGAAAATATTTGCGCAAGTCTGTAATGTAAACCCACCAAATGTGAAAGAGATATCTGATAGCAATGAGCTCACAGAGACTTCATCAAGAGCATCTACAGCTCCCCGTGGCTTTTCAGAGCTTTAGGCTACCTACATAACTTCACAACATACATATATCCCATACATAACCAATGTCATTATTTTAACATAAACCACAGTCAAATAGCAGCTTTGATGCCTAAACCCAACCATGCCACCGCATCATTACAACGTAAATTGTCCAACCACCACACAATGCAATGTTAAGAGGTTGTGGTCATTTCACATAGGCCTAAATAAAATAAATAAACATGAACATTGGTATTACTTATTTTATAGGATTTGTTTTTGGAAAAATAAAAATAAAATTACAACAATCTTATCCCTAAAAGGTCTGAAAACCCGTCCCCTCAATTGGTGTTTTATTTTGAATATGTTGCACGATAAGAACGCACCTAATTACCAACAGTATTTACCAATAGTTGACTTGTTTTCATGACATCTTGCTTGTTGGTAGGCAATGCTCTGTTGGAAAAAAAGGTGCTGTCACCATTTCCATGCACCAAAAGGAGTAGCAATATTGGAGGCCAAATCATCTTACTAGCCAATAAAATCAAACCACACAGACTAAGTTTTTGTATGTGAAACTCTTAATAACCAATGTTTTGTTCCAAACTTTAGCTCTGATTGTAGCTTATTTTGTTATAAACATTTAACCCAATGGAAAAATACTTCAGTCATGTTTTGGGGGGTTTATATTTTGCAATTACTCCAAAACAGATTGCTCATTATTTTAGTCTGTAACACTCATGCTCATCTATTCTTAAAATGAAAAAATTATGATCAAGATATAAAAGGAATATCTTCTAAAGAGTGAAATTATGTCTTCTTTTTCCCATAGGGCCAACTGTAGATGTAGGTATGGACAAGGCGCACACAGGCACACGTCTGTCTGAGGGTCGCTTTGCCATCAATTGGAAATGCCTCACGGCTGGGGCAGTCGCAGGCGTCTCCGGGCACCTTCGTGCCCCTAGGTGCAGACTCAAACATTTCTGAACATGAGGATTTTTTTTGGTTGAAATTACCAATTATTTGTAATTATCTGGAGGTGAAATTACTTGGCCCTTATTGTTCTCTATTTCTGTTCTCCGTTCAGCATACTGACACATGTTGCTCGAAAATCCCCCAATTCCCCTGTGTCAGATCTAATGGGACAATGCATGAGATGACAAATATGCACAACATGTACATGTACACATAACATCATATGCTGCTCATCTTGCAGCATACCTTTGAGACTTGAGTATTCAAAAAAAAATATTTGCGCTGCAAAAGAAAAATTCATAATGCAGGTGATGCTGCCTGGTAATAAAGTGTGTGCAGTGGAGGTGGTAGTAACTCCTGACCCTATTAAATTAATTAAACCCCAGCTTATCATAATGGAGGGATGGAGAGAGAGAGAAAAAATGAGTCTGGTGGAGTCTGGTAGCAGTCCCTCTGAAAGCCTTTCGCTGATGAGGCTGGAGGGTAGGCACACCGAACAAACGCATAACTTATTAAATTAGTGTCGGTCTCCACGGGATGCACAATAATTGTCCTCCATGTCATTAAATTCAGCCTGCTTTTGGCTGCGCTTCACAGGCTTCTTCAGCCAGCCATGTACAAGGGTCCACAGCCACTGATATCTGCATGCACTGGCCTTTTGTGAGTGTGTGTGTGTGTGTGTGTAAGCGTGATGTACTGTCTAAGTGTTCAGGTGAACACCAAATCAAAGGACAAATGCTGAGTGTTACAACTTGAGTATCACTGTGCTAGTTTTATCCATCATTCTTTTTAATATTAACATGGCACTCAACAAGTTAATGTCTATGTTTAAATATGGTTTGTAAATGTGTAGGTAGGTTTGTAAATATTGCTGGCTGGGGCTCAGGAAGTAGCAGGGTTGGTCCACTTTTTGCACTCATGAGGGCTTTAATCCCTAGTTCCCCCTGTCCTCTTGTGATGTGATCTATTGCCAAAGTGTCCATAGGTCAAGAAAAATGGCAATGTCACTAAATTCTTACATATTTCACATAATCATGAGCCAGTACTCCATGCATAAATCATATATTTTGGAAGGTAGCAATCGTGTGACCGATGTGGTGGTGGGAGCAAACAAGAGCGGTCCTGAGTGGTCTGCACATCAGCAGGTTGGGGGGGGGGGTGCAAAACACTTTCCCCCAGACAGGTGTTCAGAACTATGTTAACTTTAAGTGAACTGAGTCAGTTCAAAGTGCATCCTCAACATGTTTCTTTACCTAAACTTAACCAGAGTAACGTTGATGACCTAATCCCCATTACTTAACGTTAACGTTAAGGACGTAATGTAATCCGTGGTACGCTAATATATGGGCTATCAAACAAACTTTAGTGTGTGCACTTTTGTAGGATATCAAATGAACTTGAATACACACACACACACACACACAATTACAAAGTGTAACCCGAATATATATATGTGTGTGTGTGTGTGTGTGTGTGTGTGTGTGTGTGTGTGTGTGTGTGTGTGTGCAGCATACTGATGAACCCTACTTGCTAAGCCTACTAGTTGGTGGAACTGGAACATACCTTTGTAATATGTTCTACCTTCCTTATATCCTGTTCCATCCTGTCCTTTTCTTTATTTACAATTCCCTTTTCTGTTCTCCTACACTACTCACCCATGGGTGTCATGTCTTGGAGTGCTGTGTCTTTGCATTTTTGTTGTGTAAATTAAAAACTCTTAAGTTAACTCTAAACTGTAAAGCATGGTAAACATTATTACCCTGAATCAGGTGTACACACACTCAGTTTTACTTCCAAATAAAATTGTGTAGATCATGTAATTAAATTGTTGGCTCCTTGCGAGCTGGTTGATCATCTAACTGCTCGTTTCTTGTCCATCCAAGATGGCATAAAAGAGTCCTGCTTATGTCTTTCACAGACAGTTTTAGGGATCATCTACACAGTAACATTTCTGGTTCTTTGATTAAAAGTCAAAGGTACAAAACTGTAGCTGTACCAAACACGATGTGAGAAACCTCCAGTTGCAGCTTAGAGAGAAACTACACCCATTTTCAAAATTTGCGTGTTATTCTTATGATCTACAACCACTCAGAAATATTAACAACTTTCTCCCAAATGCAAAAAAAATTAAAACACAAATGCATGGTGTCACAGTACAGGTTGTTGTTAGTCTACTCACAGAGCAGTTCTTAAATCAGCTTGTTTCTACTGTGACAAATATTAAGTTAACTGTTCTCAGAAACTGCGACCAGCTTCTGTGTTGACTGAAAATAACAGTAAGGCAGATATTTAACATGACATTTACATTTAACACAAAACATTTAACACAAAATTACCTGAAATTTGGAGAACAAAAAAAAGAAGTAAAATAACAAAACCAGGGAATGAAAATTAAAACAATAAAAAAGTACCTAATTTTGAAACAATAATTATAAAACTAGATTTCTTAATATTTAATTTGATATTTTAATTATTTGATAATTTCTACCATTCTCTCTCTCTCTCTCTCTCTCTCTCTCTCTCTCTCTTCAAGCTAATTTACTTTTTTCACTTCTTACTTTTTTTTGCAAATTGCTGGACAATCCAAGTTGCACATTGCCTTTTTTTTATATTTTGCTTTATGTTTGGAAGGTTTAAATTCATGTGAAAGCTGTCTCAAAACTGATGCCAATCCAGGTTTCAAAGGGTTAAAGTAAAACAAGACAAAATAAATACCCTTTCAGCAAACAACTGGCTAATGTGAACACAATCGCAGACTCAATAAAATAATTTTAAAAAAAGACATTTCAGATTTCTCAGAAACTAGGTTGTAATAAATCAAATTGTCGCATTGTTAAAATCTTCAAAAAGTCCTGTTTTGGCATCAGACAACAGTCAGTTTTTACTTAAAGTGAGAAGCTGAAAAAGTCTTATTATCTGTGGGGAGTTCAGCTTTAGTGAATTGCTTCAACATGCAAATGCCCTCTTTTCTATATTGGGTCTTTTTCTGTGTCTGACATGATGAGAAGTAATGGCCTTTTAAATGGAGGCATCCAGCAGCGTTTGCTCAGGGAGGGCTGCTGGGATCAGACCTGTTTTTAACCATGGCCTCCCCTGTGGAGATCTGACAAGCATCTGAACCGTTCTCTTCCTAATCCCATAGAAGTCAGCTGAGCTCAGTGCTCTTTCCTGCCAACAGCCTGCTTCAGGTTCTCATAACACATATTTGGAGCAGGGATGCTGAATGGTGGTGGTGGTGGGGGCCTTGGAACGTGGCAAGGACTAAAGATATTTGCTGTTTTCAGGAGCGCCTGATTCTACAAAGCTGTCAGAGTGTAGCCTGAGATGACATACAGTGTAGCACATCACACCACAAGGTTCATCTGGCATTGGCCATGTTTGGAACCGTCACATCCACTGTTTGGAAGATGGTCTTGGATGCTTCTCATGGAAAAGTTTCAGGAAGCAGCTTATCGGAGGTGGGACAATTCACCAGAACTATGTTTGCCAAACCAACCAGTTGGTCATCAGTTTTGAAGCCTTCACCAGTAAAGCATAAATCTCGGCTTTGGAGTTTTGGAAAATACTGTCCCCTCCACCTCACTCTGGTGTGCCCAGCTGGAACAGGCACGTTCCTGTCCCCTGAGGATGGGAGGGATTTGGTCAGAGCTACTGTTACAGTGGCATTGTCTTTCTCATCAACTACAAGGTGCTTCAGTAAATCCAATCCAGCAACACTCTATAAAAAACTTTAACAAGCCAAACAAAGGTGATATTTATGCTTTATTATAATCATCATAATGCTTGTGTGTGAGAGTGTGTGTATCTGTCTGTCTGCAGCTAATCTTGCAAACTACTGGACCAATCAGCCTAACATTTTCTGTGCACATTTAAACCTTGTACCTTCCTGAAAATTCTCTGGAGTATATGATATATGACAGTGTAACTGTGTATGATGCACCAGCCCTCCCCAAATCACACACACACACACACACACACACACACACACACACACACACACACACACACCTATTTTCCTTATTTAACAGAGAAATACAACTCTACACCTTTTGCATTCAACTTTCTTGCGGTCACGGAAGACTGACCAGACTTGAATGGCGTGATCAGCTCAGGTGTCCCAGATTCAGCGGCTGCCCTGGTTGGACTCAGCTGGGGGGATCAACAGCTAAGACACTTTTGAAAATGTTATTTACACACTTAAAAAAAAATAAAGGCAAGAGAGGTGATGTTGATAATTAGTCATGTGACTCGTGTATTTATTACAACTGTGAATGTTCATGTAATTTCACTGATGGAACCTGAAGAAGCCACAGGCGAAACGCGTTGCTCTCTTTCAATAAAGCTACCAAACTGCACCTGACAATCACACGGCTGTGCACGGGGGAGTTTTGTTCATAGAAAAGAAACCACTTGTATATCAGCTTCCTGTTTACCATGCAAAGCAGATCCTCTAATCAAACAGCTATTTTCCTCTTTTTTGTGTCATCATACCATCTCTTGTTTGCAGTGCTGGTGATGGAACACGCCACAACAACAGTCCTCTCTGTGGAACGGCTAAATGTCAAGACGGAGAGAAACAGGGACGGGTAGAAAGAGATGATAGAAAGGAGAATGATGACGGAATGAAACAGAAAAATGAGAGGAATGATGCCCGGTTCGAGGTGCGGTGACCTATAAATAATAAAGCATTCGGACAAGGAGGGGCGACAAAAAGACAAGACAATTAAAGCTCCTGACTGATGTGCGGCTTAGCGACGGGATGGTCGCGTGTTTCCATCCAAATAAACAAACAAACAAACGGCGAAGGAGACGAGGACAGTCTTGGGATAGTTGGTTGGATAATGAGGACTCGCCTGTAAACAATGAAACACTTTATGAATCTGATCTGTGGACATACGCAGAGGGGATACAGACACATTCGGTTAATTAGCATGGCTAATTAGCCGCAATGCAACAATAATTAATTTAAAAAGTGATATTTAAATTAATTATTGATATTAATTAAGTTGGGGGGGGGGGGGGGGTAAGAGGCCGTTGGGGGGTAATTAAGATAAATGTTAAATGTGTTGGTAATTAGGATCGGGAGCGAGGTGATGATGATAATGATGTAAAGACAGGAGGCCAGGGGAGAGGAGCAGAGGAGAGATGGAGGAAGATGGAGAGATAGACAGGAGGAGAAAGAGAAGAGGAAGAAGGGGGTTTCTCACTGATCAAGCTGTGCAAAGTGTTTCCGCAGTGTTCTTACTAATGAGTGCCTATTGATTGGTGTAACCCGTCTCCTAGCCGTGCTCACCTCGTCTTTGATCAGAGCACTGAATCACTAGTTAACACTGGACTGCAGCTGGATGGACTCAGACAAGCTGCTGCTGATAATTACAATGAGAGCAGACACAAGGCTTTTACCTCGTGCCTCCTCTCTACATCAAGGACGCGGAGGAATGTGAAGAGCCTGAGCCCTCACTTTTGCAGCAATTAAGGCTGGGCTGGATTAGCAGCAGGGGAATGTGGACACCTGGCCCGCAGACCTCTAAAATACAATACATCTTTATCGCCCACAAGGGTGGAATTTGTTTTTCTGTGGTCCGTCTGACGCAAACACCACTTTACAACAGCACTGGGAGTATAAATATTCCAACACATAATGTAAGTAAACACCTTAACCCTCTGAGACCTGGATCAACATCAGTTTTCTTGTATTGCGGTCAAATGCTTTCGGAAGCTTTTTGACAATTTGAAACCTGTGCCTGTTGGTTTGATTTAGTTTATTTATTTTTAAAAATAGGAGGATAATTAGAAAATTATCCCCCAAAAAAGGAAAAAAGTCCAGAAAAATATATTGATGATATGATATTATTAATTGTATATTTAAAATTCAGTTACATTATATATAATATATATATGTTTTGTTTGGGGGTTTTTTTTGCTTATCTTAATCTTATATTATCTCATATCTTATCTGCAAGTTACACGTATTGCTTGAGCGGCAGGCTGTCTGCTGATAGTGCTGGCTGCGAAAAAGAAAAAAAAGAAAATGATTGCTGTAATGCTGACCTGCATTACACGGAACAGCAGTCCACATACCAATAGGTGACATCACGATAGGTACGTCCTCTATGTATAGATTCTTTCAGTACAGTATTCACCCCCTTTTAGCTCTGTGATGTAAGCTGACCTTTGTATGACCTTTACTGACATTTTTTTGGGAGGGCAATCTGTAATGTTTGGTGTTGGAGACGGTTCTCTGCTGTCAGGCAGCGAAGCAGGTTTCATTTATGCTCCTTGTGTGTTCAAGTGTATGTGGATGGCAAATGGAAGGTTTGTCTACGAGAGAGACTCCAAGTGAAAATTGGGAGAGCAGAAGGCGGCTTCACCTCCAAATCTGTTGACAAGCCAAATGATAATGTGACGGCACGAGAGAGACGGAGAGAGCGGGAGAGGGTGATCAGATCGGGTGGGAATAGGGAATAGATATGCAAGGTAACTCAATTAAGGGAGGCAATTTCCACCCTCCCCTCTTGCCCTGAAAGAACTAGAGCAAGTGAAGCCACTTACAATGGTGTCAGAGGACAAATGGAACACAGAGGCAGAAAAAAAAAAACTTGTACATTTAAAGAGAGAGGACACCGAAACACAGCAGTATGTTCTGACAAATGAAACCATCTTGTTGGATGTCAGAGATTGGAACAGTATCAAGCGCTATTGTCGAAAGAAAACTCAACTTCAAATAGAATGAGTTAAAAAGAGAGAAAACAGACAACTCCGATAGTAGTTATTAGTCATAACCTGGCACCACTTATTCCTCTGATATTACTCCCTGCCAAAAAAGAAAAGCACACTACATTTTTGTGTAAGCGCAGAAATTTGGGCCTCGGGACTCACAGACAAAAATATGAAAGCAGTGGAGTGTTGCTTAAATCATCACCTCAGAAACTGTGGTGGTTTTGGCTCACAGTCAGAGGAGTCTCAATAAATCTGCACAGGTAAGAGCAGGTGAGGAGATCACCATCAGCCACACAGCGGAAGTT
Organism: Plectropomus leopardus; assembly: GCF_008729295.1. Taxonomy (NCBI): domain Eukaryota; kingdom Metazoa; phylum Chordata; class Actinopteri; order Perciformes; family Serranidae; genus Plectropomus; species Plectropomus leopardus. The sequence goes on along the minus strand of NC_056471.1, from coordinate 3,748,351 downwards.
AACATTAGTATTTCTAAAATTCATAACTATGGAGTTTTTTAATCTGATAACCAACAGTTGTTTTGAAGCCAACCTGCTTATTGTTCTTGCAACTGAAAGCAGGAGGAAGCAGACTGACTGCAGCAGAGCTTCAGTGCTCAAAAAAAAAAAAAAAATATAGGAAATGCGTGTCGTATTGCCACATATAGCCTGAACGTAGATGAGTGATACTTTCGAAACATCAATAAAACACCACTCCAAATGACTCCATTTCCACTGATGTGACTTCTCTCACATGGATTTTTTTTAAATGGGATTTTTGTAGTAGCTGGTGATTTTTTTGTAAATATATTTTTGGGGGCTTTTATTGCCTATATTAGATACTTACTTCTCTATTTTTATGCACTTTAAGCACACATCCAAAACAGGTGTATATAGAGATATGTTATGAAAATGTTTTTATTCCTTTGTTTTTATTTAATCAGTTTTATTTATGTATTTATTTATTTATTCATTCATTAAGATATTGATCTGGGTTTTCAATTCTATTTTATCAGAAGTTGTCCTATTTCACTATTTCAGTCATTTCAAAATTAAAGGACTCCCTGGATTGAGACCAACGAGTGCTGGGAACAATTTGATTAATATTGTAGCTTCTCCGCTGCCCCGTCTTGGCCTGTGGTCGTCTCCACCCCCTCCTTGTTTCCAGCCTTTTTTCAATAATTTTAGATTTTATTATTCTTTTTCTTTTAGTTTTTTTTTTAATTTTATTTTTATTCATTTGCATTTTGACATAACTTATAAGGGGTTTTGACTTATGAAGGACATTTCTTAGAAGAAGAGAATCTTTTTTTTTTCTTTTACACTTGTGGTCTCCTTGTGCTCGTGCCCATCATAGCACTGCGCCTAAACCCAAACCTAAACCCAACCTTAATCAAACCCAATTGGGGAGCTTTTGTCCCCATTATGACAAGGTGTCACCAAATAACTGGCCTTTAATATGGAATGTGTTCCCAAAAGTAGCCTAAATCACCCCACACACACACACACACACGCACACACACACACACACACACGTCCCGCCTATCCTGCCTCCTCTCTCCTGTGTCACATTTTCTCCTCTAAATAATGATGCAGCAAACTTAAATCTCAGCCAGTGAATAAGAATGAATTTCTCTGTCCTGCCTCACAGATGGAGCCTTTCAGCAGGCCGTTCTATTTATGTTCCAATCCAATCCAGCCGTGACTCACTCGCACCATTACTCTCATTCAGGATTATTGCAGAATGCCTGTCTGCTCTAACTAGACTGTATACCTGGCTGAAGTTTTCAGTGGGATTTCAAGCAATCTAAATGCCCCTCCATGCTGTGTAGACTCCACCGCAATCATATACTTTTACAAAGAAAGAAATAATAGCTCCAGTACACTGAAATGCACAGCGGTGAGCTGTCTGACGCCTCTGTCTGCACAAAGAAAGTCACATAGAATCACTGTTTCATGAAAAGAAAAGGCAGCTTGTATATACCTTCATCTAATTCAACCAAATATTGGCATTTTCATTCCAAGACAGTTAGAATCATAATCTTCATTACAGGATTTTTCAGGTTTATTACAATTTTGGTCTCATTTTAGTGACGTATTTGACCACTGATGTTGGTTATCACACTGTACCGGGTAACAAGTAAACTGCTGATATTTGGGAACTAAAACAAAGTCTGGGGATTAGCATGCTGATCGCCTGAATGACACATCATTACCTCAGTTATGCCTGTGACTGAATAAAAATGACAGATTCAAAATATACAAGCAAGCATTTGAGAAAAGAAGTTCAGCCTCACAAAAAAACTGTTCCCTTCATTTAAAATAAATATTCAATTAATCAATATTCAACATACAGCATACACTGTAAAAGTAAACTACTTCCTTTAATTAAAAAAATAAATAAATAAATAGTGTCCGGGTTGCTTTAAAGTTTTAGGTTGGCTGAATTTGAGAAGATAAGTTAAATCATTAAAAAATTACCTCAACTTCTCAAGTTAAAATTTTAAGGCGGTCTGGACACTAAGGTTATTTTAAGTTAAAACAAATAGTTTATTTTTACAGTGTAGATGATCTCATTTCAAATAAATTAGAGAAGACCATGTATGATCTCCATCCAGTCCCTAAATATAAATCTCTTTCTGATAGATTTCAACTTTTATATAGATTCCTTAACCCTTTAAGACCTGGAGCTACATTTTTTTTTTGTTGTGCTGCTTTCAGACACCTAGTAATACTTTAGTACTTTAGTAATACTTTGTGCCATTGTACTTTAAAAACTGTTATCCAAAACAAATGAAATCACTGATATGAACCAGTTTAGGTTTAACCTTCACAATGCAACAGAATTAAAACAAATAGAAAACACATTACAGTAACTCCGGGTCTAAATTTCAGAAAACACACCCAAAAACTGATCTTGTTGAAACGGGGTCTGACTGCGTGAAGTGAAGCTCTCTCGCCTCACATTTTATCTGAGCATCACTCTGCAGTCCAAACTTTCTCAAGTATAAAGTGTTTGATGCGAGACAGGCTGGCTCGGCCGCTCTGACTCTGCTGTCTGCCGTCCACGTTGCTCCTTCTCCATCCTTCCAAACTCCTCTCTCCATCTGTCCACTCCTCCCTGTCTGTCTCTCGCCTCTGTCTGTCTCCTTGTCTCCCTCTCTTTCTCTCTGTCGCTGTGAGGAGGCTCGTGTTGGCTTCACACCGTCTGCCTCTCACCAGCTGACTGACTGACTGAAGCTCCCACTGCTTGAGTGATGCCACCGTGACAGCTCCATTCTGGACGCTGTGTGTGTGTATGTGTGTGTGTGTGTGTGTGTGCAGGCATTCAGGGATGTTTTTTTTGTTTTTTTTGCAGAGTGAGCACATATGTGTCTAGAGCAGCAGATGAGTCTTTGACAGTGGCTATTGTTGTCACAGAAAAGTTGCTTCTCTGTTGGTTTTATTAAGAATTAAAGCACCTGGAAGCATGCGTCTTTGAGGTGTCACATGCAGCCTGTGAAGCAGAATTGGGCGCCGGGCTAAATGAGTCAAGGTGATGGGGAAAATATGGGGTAGCAGACAAGCTTTAACGGCTTGCAGATAGCGTTTTGGGTGTGTGGCCCTGTGTCCAAGTCGCTCAGATAAACTTGCGTTCCACTTCTGCTAAAAAAAAAAAAAAAATTCACTTCAGTACTTTTGTACCTCGATATGTTCTGACAAAAAAACACGCTGCCCTTGGTATCTGTTCAAACTCCTTGAAGAGCAAGCAGACACGCTGTTTTTTTGTTTTCCAGGGTGGAGTTCAGCCCGTTGAAGTGTGAATTACTTCAGCCTTCGCTCCTGTTAAATGCAATTAGTTTTCTGACAAGTTGTCCATTGTGTACCTTTAACAAATGAGGGGGGAGGGATTCAAGGTCAAAAAAACAGCAGTTTTCTCAGCTGCGAGTTTCTAATAACATCACTTCAATTTAACAGGTTATCTAGAAATTACTCGAGGTCACACACGCACATTAAAGAGGAAGCAGAAATTCATTGAAAATAGAAAGAGAAGTAATCATACAAAGAAAACACTCAAAGGCTTCAATGAGACAACACTCTGTGCTCTTTATTCTGCTCTGAATGTGTGGTTTGTAGGCAGGTTTCCATGACAGATTTGCACAAAACTTAAGTGATATTTTCAAAATGTTAATGAAACACAATTGTGAGATGACTGTGTTTCCACTGAGTGATGTTGTGCAACTTCTCCTCTGCCGACAACATTCCAATAAGCATGGTGATGGATGTTCAAAACACTAGCAGCTTTATTTATATTTATATTGCAATTTGTGCAATTTAAGGGTTAATGGAAACCTGCCTTGTGTGACTTGTCTTTTAATGAAGTTTAATACAGTTCCAGCTAAAGTTTGGATGTGACTTTTGGAGGACAAAATTAACGTTTAGAAAAAAAAAATTCAAACAAGATTAATAAGTCGAGCATGCTGGAGCTTATGCTACCATGCTAACTCCAGCATGCTAACATTAGCATAGACACAGAATGCAATATGTCCAGCTGGAGCGCAGTGCAGACAGAAACACTGAAACTACAGGTAAGTTGCGACAAGAAGTTATTTATTAAAAAAAATTAATTTTAAATGTGAGTTTCTGGAAGGGGACAGGGGCTTGGCTGGGTTCTGAGGGAAACACAACAGGAGCAGAAGGACAAAAGAGGAGCTGGACAGTGGATCATTGGTGGCAAACAGAAGATCTGGAGGAGAGAGGAGGAATGAGCTGCTCTTATCCTGCAGCAGTGGAGGTGATTGCATGATCAGCAGCAGGTGAGTGATGAACTACAGGTGTTAATGATACGAATGCCAAACTCCACAACTCCGCCCAGCTCCAGATACACACACACACACACACAGACACACACACACACACACACACACACACAAAGACGGGAGGAACAGACAATGGACAGACACACCCACACGAGAGAGAGGGAAACAGAAAATAACACAATGGAAAAAAGAAAATCAAAACACTGAGCCCTGACACTGGATCAACATCTTTTTTTTTCTTAAACCTTTAAAACTTTTTGATTTAATTCCTTTCAAAAATATGTGTCAGGAAAACTGAAAAATGAGTGACTCAAACTCAAGTCTTGAAATTTGAGTGCATGTCTCTGATTTAAAGGCGCTGTCAGTGTAGACAAAATCATGTCATATGCAAACCACAGGTTTTTCTTTGGTACCAGGAGTTGTTCAGATGTCAGAAACTTTTTTTTTTTTTTTACCAAAAACTGTGCAGTGTGAGACACACAGAGGAGTGGCAGTTTACAGTTCTTACATTGTCTGTAGAAGACTTGGAGAAGCAGACTCAGTTGTCCTTTCTGTGACCAACTGTTGTTTGTCTTCCCTAACATCTAAATTTACCTCGAGTGTGACACCACAGGAGCGCCTCCACTTGTGTGTTAATTGATAGCGAGCTTGTTAAAGCTAACAGGAGGAGAGACAGTGCTCGCTTTCCGATTAGACAATGCTCTCTGGTCCCTGTAGCTTCAGAACACTTGATGATTACATGCTGTTTCTCCTGCTCTAATTATCTTATGGGTGGGATAGCTTTAGGGCACCCTTTTTAGACGCTTGAGTTTTTTTTTTTTCTTTCCCTCTCTATCTGCCCGCTACAATGTGTGGGAAACTTTTTGATGTGCGAGACGGGCATTATTTTTACCCACCAAAAGGCAGCAATTACTGGTCGTTATGCTGTATTTTTAGCCCTTAAAGTGACTTGGGAATAAATTGTTACAGGCATGTAAATCAGGATAAGAGGACGGTTTGCTGCTGTTTTAGTGTGTATGAGAGTGTGAGAGTGTGAGAGTGAGTGTGTGGGGAGTGATGAGAGGACTATAATCATATTTGTGTAGTTAAATCAGTCATGACTGTGAATGTGGTTTCTGTGTCAGTGCTCACCCTGGATTACTCTTTGCATTTGCACATGCATAAAGTCCTGACACCCCCTATCACCCACCTCTCTCTGTGTGTGTGTGTGTGTGTGTGTGTGTGTGTGTGGGCTCGCTCTGGCTATCTGAGCAGACAGTGATGCATGTCTGACTGCACCACTGGCTTGATGGAACTTGATTTAGAAAATCTCTTCTTGGAGCCAATTCATGTTTCTCCTCCAGTGGCCTTCTCTGTGTGGCTCTGACAGTTTGCAGACAGCGTGAATCATGCACTTATGCCACCGTGTGTGTGTGTGTGTGTTCACTCATTGCAGCTCATGGATGTGAATCTGTGGGGCATTCTGGACTCCGGCACAGGAGACAGAGTGAGGTTGGAGAGGGGAGAGAGAGCACAGGGTGCAGCAGCGTGCCAGGTGCAGCAGCGTGCCAGGTGCAGCGCTGTAGTCGTTCACTAGGGGGAGCACTCGGTCTGCTGCTCTCCTTCAACTCAGCTCCACTCACACACCTGCCGATGAGCTGAAGACACACACTTCCTGTTAAGGCCAAGGTGTCAGTTCACAGAAAGGAGACGGGTGTGGTTGTTTTAGAAATCAAAATGGAGCTGGTAGGGTATAGCTACAACACAATACTACATTATTAAAGACTTTCAGTTTACAGATTAAAGGAGTCACAGAGCACAAAGTGATGGGGTTGTCAGCCAACAAAGAAATCCCCCTACTTTACCACTCCTCGCCTATCTTATAGCCTAACCAATCTTCTTCCTCTCTCTCTGAGGAACAGGCCGGAAACCCCCTCCTTGCTTGCACAACAGCCATGACTCAATTATGGGAAGCGTCTGGCACAGTATCCTATCACCATAACAGTCGCTTCTCTCCTAACAACACAAGTTGTTATTCGCATTCCTCGGCTATATATTCCTATTGGTCACATAAAGTTCAGAGGGTGAGAGCTCAGAGAAGATGATTTATGGAGACCACAAAAAAATTAGAAATAAAGAAATTCTGCACACTGTCTGTCTGGCTGCTGGTATATTTATATACAAGGTTTTGGTATACCGATCAGCTGCATGAAACAGCATCACAGTTCAACATGGATGCTGGAGAACATTTAGATTACCTGTGAAAGCAAAACCCTTATAAACACACACATTGCCATCCAGTTCAGTTGGTAAAATGGGCTTTAACCCTTTGAAACTTGAGCAAATTGGCCAGATTTCTTTTAACAAAATGTGGGAAGAAGGCAATGAGCTAGAAAAGAACTAACAAACCAAAGCAAGCTTTACAAAAAAAAGTAAAGCAGCACCTTATTGTGCATTGTTTTATCTCTTTTTCATTTCTTTCTATTTTCAGTGTACTGGAATATGTTGTTGTAATTTTCTTTCAGTCCTTATCAGTTTAGTGTATATTAATACATACTTTGAAATGATTTAATAAAAGTATGGATAATGTTAATGCATAAAATGTATGAGATCATGAAATCAAAAAGATTGTTATACTTTTCGAGTTTTGGTTTCAATTGTTTGTTTTGCCCCTAAGTGTCTAATCTGTTGTCATGTATTTTATGTTTTGTGTGGATCTCAGGATGTGCAGCTGATGTTAAGCATTAGCTCTAATGGGAACCCCAATAAAATTGTAAATCATAAAATAAATTACCCAAAAATGAGCAAAAAATTTGTTTTAAAAAAATCACCTGGGAAAAGAAAGCAAACAAAAAAACAAAGAAAAACATTCCATGATCTGATAAATTTCCCTTGCTTTTTTAAAGTTGCTTATTGGCTTTTTCCCCATGTTTATGGAAGGAATTTCACCATTTTGCTCAGAGTTCAAAGGTTAAAAGACTTGTGAAAGGTGTTTGAAAACAGCACAAGTAAAATGATGTCGATCCCAGTTTCAAAGGGTTAAAAAACAAAATCTTAAAAAAAAAACCAAAACAACATTACACTCTTGAAGGAGTGAAAAGAGATAAAAGGGAGGGAAAGTCAATAATTGTAATTTTTTTCATGAATGAGAGCCTTAGAACTGTAAAGTTTCCGCAGCATTAAAAAATCAGAATCAGGGAATTAAAATTAAGAATCCAATTTCCGTGTATAGCTCCAGAATAGCTTGCACAATTAGTGCCCGTTTCAGTATCTGTAATAAACTAATTATAAATAACCAATTAAAAGAAAAATACTTTTTTTATGTAAAGTGCAATTACTTCCTTTGTGTTGTGCTAATAATCTGATGCAGGGACAGAGATGGGAAAGAAAGGTTTTGTGTTTTCTGTTCCGGCTGCTTCAAATCATCTGCAGACTGAATTTAAAGGGGAACACCACCTAAATGAACAATTCCAATATATAATTTCCATAACCTCTGAAAGTTAAATCAGTATTTGAGAACATGAGCTACTCCCTCAAAAGACCAGAAACCAGAGAAGGAAGTCCAAAACTTTTGATGTCACAGGGTATCCATATATATATATGGAGCTGCTCCATTGACAAAGAATGGAAGTCTGATTTTGTGGACCCAAAAAGTATTTATTTTGTTTTATTTTTTACAACCAGATGAGCTTTTTTTCTGTTATAGTGTTGTCAGTTCTGAAAGAGAAAATGTCTCTTTATACTCCGAACATTCCCCTGGCTGCTCTCCTCTCAGTGTCATCTAGAACATCTTGCACCATGCATTGTCTATGGAGCAGTTCCACACTTTTACCCTTTCACCATTTTCAGTTTTAGTGCTCTGTAGTTATAATATTTTTTTGGACTGCCTTTGACCATAGAAATAACATGTATAAATTTTGAAAATGGGCAAAGTCCCCCTTTAAACAGCCAAACGTGTCTCTCTGACTGACTAAATGACTATAAATCCAGTGTTTTTTGTTTTTTTTCTTTGTTGTGGTTTCCCTCACACAAAGAAGATTCTGGCCTCTATGAGACTTTTCAGATGAAATAACACTCATTGTGGGCTTAGGTTTCATTTTCCGTATGGGGGAGACAAATATGAGGTTTGGGGGTCCTCCGCCAGAGAATTTGAAGCATTAAATATTTCATGTCCTGCATTTGAAAAAGATAAAAAAAAAATACTGCAAAGAGATACAAAATTGCTGCAGAAAGATACAAAATTACTTCAAAGAGATACCAAATTACAAAAAAATATTTTAAAAAACTGCAAAGAGATAAAAATATCACCGCAAAGAGATACAAAATGACCAAAGAAAGTTAAAAAAAAATACCTTAAAGAGACACAAAATAACTAAGAGATGCAAAATGACCAAAAAAGATACAAAATTACCTCAGAGACACAAAATAACTGCAAAGATATATCAAATGACAAAAGATTTTTAAAAAAGAGATACAAAATCACCAAATAAAGATAAAAAATGGCCTTCAAGAGACACAAAGATGACACAAAATGACTACAAAGAGATGCAAAATGACCAAAGGCTACAAAATTTCCACAAAGAGGCACAACACACACACACACACACACACACAAGGCTGCGTTAGGTCTATAAATAGATGCAAAACGACACAAATCAAGGCTAAACTACTGTTATATATATATATATATATATATATATATATATAATAATATACATTTTTATGCATGTTTTTATGTGTGTTTTTCTGTTTGTGTGTTTTTCTGTGTGTGTGTGTCTGTGTTATTTTTATACTATGTGTGTCTGTGTGTGTGTGTGTGTGTGTGTGTGTGTTGCTCCTGTGTGTGCTTATCTGTGCACAGGGACCCATTATCTTAGAATACGGTCCTTCTGTCGCAATCAAAACTCCACAGTGGACATAAAAATGCATTAAAGACATTGACTGACATAGATTTTGCATTATTTATAGATGGATGATGAATAAGAGGAAAACTGTGATGAGGAAGAAAATAAGGTCTGAAGAAGAGGTAGGAATGATCCATACTTTTAAGAGTTTGGTTTCAAAAAATCCACCCATGTACCTGTTCTCCCTCTCCCTCTCTCCATCGTTGACCGGTCCACATGAAATACCAATCAGCCGATGTTTTCCTTGATTTGAATCAGCCTCTGGTTTGTATTTACGCCGCTAGGGGTCGTATGAGGTCCGCGGATACGCCGCGCTCCCTTCCTCTGCATCCCGCTGCCGTGTGGCTGCAGGAGAGTTAATAACGTTACAACTACTGGGTGTAATTATAGCGCACAGCCTTAAGAAGAGCGCGTGAATGGCGAATGACTTCCTGCATACATATCACAACATTTGCATGCATTAACCCGGTGCGCCCAGCCTGTCCCCGGGCTCACACAGGGGCCCCGCCACCGAGTCAACAAGTCCTCCACTCAGTGCCAGCACAGGTCGTCTCTGTACGTGATGACGGACAGGTGGAGAGTGTGATAAGGATGTGGCAGCTGATGGGTTAAAGTCATAAATGTCGCTCTCTGTATCTTTTTTCCCTCTTTTGCGTCAGGTATTCTAAAGAGGAGCTCAGAGGGTGGTTGAGCGACATAGAGGAGCGGTGAGGGAGACGTGGGTCGAGCGGACTTTGACGGGCAATCCCTTTGTCCAATCAGGAGAGAGCTCTCAGCGTGACTTACAGCCGCGGGGGCTGAGAGGAGGAGGCGCGATGCGGGGAGAAAAAAAGCAAATAGTTGAGTGAACAGCGTCAGTAGAGAGTAGAGTGGAGGGGACCGCAGTGAGGGAGCAGGGTGCCAAGAGCAGACACAGAGCCAGAAAACAGGAGGACAAGTCCGACATTTATTTTCCGATTACGGAGCATCACAGAAGAGAAATCTTTTCATTCTGTTTTTATATGGATACGGATTTTCCCCCAACTCCTTTCCAGGCTGGTTTCATCACCCCGGCAGCACTGCGCTTCATTGGAATGTGCGCTGTAGCTTCTCCGGGACACGTCTGAAACGCACGACAACGGAGACAGAATCGAAAAGAGCTTCTGCAGTCAGTAAAACTCCTTTTCAAAACATCAAAATGCCTCCTTTTTAATGGGGCACATTTCTCCGCTCGCATCACGCCTTTTTGGAGACTTTTACGCGTTTTGGAGACTTGTGTCTCCCGACTGAAATGGGTGATGGAAATGGACATTTTGGCCACTAACAGAGGATAATAACGGTTTATCATATTTTCTACCCAAGTGCACTTGTTTTTCCGGCGATGATTGTGCTTTTGATTGTCCTGTGCATCACGGATGGAGTGTTCTCTCAGATACGCTACTCTGTGCCGGAGGAGGCGGACCATGGCACCTTGGTGGGAAATATTGCCGAGGACCTGGGACTGGACCTTACCAAACTGGCCTCCCGTCGCTTCCAGGTGGTGCCCAGCTCTCGGACACCGTACCTGGAGGTAAATTTAGAGAACGGCGTGCTGTTCGTGAACGAAAAAATCGACCGGGAGCATATCTGCAAGCAGAGCGCGAGTTGTCAGCTCAACATGGAGGTGTTCTTGGAGAACCCGCTGGAGCTGTTTCGGGTGGAAATCGAAGTGGTGGACATTAACGACAACCCTCCCAGCTTCCCGGAGACTGACATCACAGTGGAGATCTCAGAAAGCGCCACTCCGGGCACCCGTTTTCCCCTGGAGAGCGCGTTCGACCCGGACGTTGGCTCTAACGCTTTACGCACGTATGATATCACTACTAACAACTACTTTTACCTGGATGTGCAGACCCAAACGGACGGAAACAAGTTCGCGGAGCTGGTTCTGGAAAAGCCGCTGGACCGGGAGCAGCAGGCGGCGCACAGGTACGTGCTGACCGCGGTGGACGGCGGTCAGCCTCCCCGGACTGGCACCGCACTGCTCGTAGTCAAAGTGCTGGACTCGAACGATAACGTGCCGGTGTTTGACCAGCCCGTGTACACGGTGAGCCTCTCGGAGAACGCACCGGTGGGCACGCTGGTCATCCAGCTAAACGCCACCGACCTGGACGAGGGACTTAACGGGGAGATTGTTTATTCTTTCAGTAACCACATATCCAACCGCGTAAAGGACCTGTTCAGCATAGACCCGCGCACCGGGCGCATCGAGGTGCGCGGAGAGGTGGATTTCGAGGAGAGCAGCCTGTATCAGATCTTCGTCCAGGCCAAGGATCTGGGGCCAAATGCCGTGCCCGCGCACTGTAAAGTGCTCGTAAAAGTCACCGACGTGAACGACAACGCACCGGAGATCACCTTCAGCACTGTCACCGAGTCGGTGAGCGAAAAGGCGGCTCCCGGCACCGTCATCGCGCTGCTGAGTGTGACGGACCGCGACGCGGAGGAGAACGGACAGATCCACGTGGAAATCCTCGGTGATGTCCCGTTCAAATTAAAATCCTCCTTTAGGAATTATTTCACCATAGTGACCGACGGGCCGCTGAACCGGGAGCAAGCGGACTCCTACTCCGTCACCGTGGTCGCACGGGATAAAGGGACACCCTCGCTGGCTGCCAGTAAGTCCATCCGACTCCAGGTGTCCGATGAGAACGACAACGCGCCCACTTTTACGCAGCCCATATATGATGTGTATGTGACAGAGAATAACGTGCCAGGCGCCTACATCCACGCTGTGACGGCTCTGGACCCGGACATCGGGCAGAACTCGCTCATCAGCTACTCCATACTCGAGTGTGACATCCAGGGCATGTCAGTCAAAACCTACGTGTCCATCAATGAGGAGACGGGCTACCTTTACGCGCTCAGGTCCTTTGATTACGAGCAGCTGAAGGATTTCACCTTCATGGTCCAGGCCAGAGACGCGGGAACCCCGGAGCTCTCCTCCAACGCCACAGTGAAAGTCATCATTGTGGATCAGAATGACAACGCCCCCCTGGTGCTGGCTCCCCTGGGGAAGAACGGCACAGCCAAAGAGCCGCTACCCCGCTCAGCCGAGCCGGGCTACCTGGTGACCCGCATTGTGGCCATGGACGCGGACGACGGCGAGAACGCACGGCTGTCCTACAGCATCCAGAGGGGGAACGAGAACGGCATGTTCAGGATGGACTGGAGGACGGGTGAACTGCGGACTGCGAGGCGCGTGTCGGCCAAACGGGACCCGCACCAGCTGTACGACCTGCTGATTGAGGTGAGAGACCACGGGCAGCCTCCGCTGTCCTCCAGCGCTAGCGTGCTGGTGATGCTGGTGGACAGCGTGGCTGAGGGCCGCGGCGGCGGGGAGCGGGGAGGCGACGCCAAGGCCAAAGACGGCACCCTGGACCTCACCCTCATTCTCATCATCGCCCTGGGCTCCGTCTCTTTCATCTTCCTCCTGGTCATGATCGTGCTGGCCGTGCGCTGCCAGAAGGACAAAAAGCTCAACATTTACACCTGTCTGACCAGCGACTGCTGCCTGGGCTGCAGGTCCTGCTGCTCGCGCCAGGGCCGGGCCCGTAAGAAAAAACTCAGCAAGTCGGATATCATGCTGGTGCAAAGCGCCGGTAACGTCAGCGGGGCCGGTACGGCTCAAGTGCCCGTGGAGGAGTCAGGGAGCTTCGGCTCTCACCATCAAAACCAGAACTATTGCTACCAGGTATGTCTGACTCCAGAGTCTGCCAAAACCGACCTCATGTTCCTAAAGCCGTGTAGTCCGTCTAGGAGCACAGACACCGATCACAACCCGTGCGGGGCCATAGTGACAGGGTACACAGACCAGCAGCCTGACATCATATCAAACGGCAGCATTTTATCAAACGAGGTAAGAGTCCCTCTCATACCCACAGTGTGACCCCCCCTTCTACTCAGAGCATGTCTAAAACCTGATTCCCGGACCCCCCTGCCTGTTTGATACATGACAGGTTCAAAATGTTTCATCCAAGAGCCATTTCCATCCCCCTAATTTCCCCCCTGTCAATTCAGTGGCATGCCAGCTCTACAAATGGCTGTTATTGAGTGCTAATACACACATCCTCTGACTTCTTCCAGGTTCAAAGCAAGCACAATGATTAGCTGACATGTTGCCTTCAGGGAGCCCGGCCCCTGAAAAAGCACTCTCTGCATGCTTATGTTGAAAAAAATCTCAAAAAAATAATCAGAGAAGAGGTGTGTATGGTGGCTCAGAGGCTGCTGGTTGCTGTGGGTGCATCTGTGGGTGTATTCGTGTGTGGGGGGAGCACACCTCGAACACACACTCCTCACCAGATATGTGTCAGGGTCATTTCATATACTGTAAAATCTGACAAATTGATTTTACTTTAAAAAATGCCTTGCCTTGAAAAATGTTAATAAATGCAACCATTAGTCTGGATTTATGTTAAGTTTATATATAATTGTTAAATTTGCTTAAAAAAATGTTCTGTTTTCATAATTTTGGGAAGTTGTTGCAACGTGAAAATGAAAACTTTATAAATCAGTCTTTTTAAGTTCAATGAGTTCTAGTAAACCAAGTTTACTGTGCTGTATATCATATTATGGTTGTTGCAAACTAGTTAGTCATATTTGTATGAACTTAAACATGTTTAAAAAACAACTTGCAAATGTACATAAATATAAATATTAATCCTAATTTATGTTACCTTTATATCAAATTGTTAAGTTAACTTAAAGTTTAGTAATATTTACATAATTTTTTGGAAGTTTTTGCAACTTAAAACTGACAAGTTTAATCTCATTCTTTGGAAGTTTTTCTAACCAAGTTTACTGTGCTATGTATTATATTCTGGTTGTTGCAAACTAATCAATCATATATTGATTTTCTTTAGCATGTTAAATAAACAGAACTTGTAAATATACGTAAATACAACTCTTAACCTTGATTTATGTTAACTTTATATCTCATTGTTGAGTTTACTTAAAATGTAGTTATATTTACTTAATTTGCGCAGTTGTCACAACTTAAAAATGACAAGTTTAATCAAATATAGCTTTCTAAGTTTAAGCATTTTCAGTAAACCAAGTTTACTGTGCTATAAATATGCATTCTGCTGTTTGCAAACAAGTCAATCATATTTGCATATTCTTCAAGTTAAGTCAGAGTAACTTAGTTTACTTAAGTTGTTAACACTTAGAAAGAACAAGGTAATTCCACTTGTCATTTTACGTCGCAACAAATTCACAAATTAAGCATATACAGCTAAATTTAGAGTGAACTTAACATTTTATATACAAAGAAAACATGAATTAAGATGTATGGTGATATTTACTGTCTTTTATCAAGACAACCGGTCTCCAAGATTGTTTTAAGTAAGATCAACTTGTCAGATTTTATAGTGTAGCTAACATCAACTGTGATGCATCATTTCTGCTTCAAAAGTGGTGTTTTGTTTTTTCTGTGCTGATCAAGTTGCTCCTGCGAGAAGCTCAAAATTGCCCCCCCCCCCCTTGTCTTTTCAGACCAAACACCAGCGAGCTGAACTCAGCTACCTGGTGGACAGGCCGAGACGTGTCAACAGGTAAATATGGATTATCAGCCTGTCACATAAACCTCTTTGAATTTCATACACTGATATTCAAGCTGATGACAAGATCGAGATGGAATAAGGTTGATTTCATGTCCTCTTTGGTTCCAGTTCGGCATTCCAGGAGGCCGACATGGTCAGCTCCAAAGACAGCGGCCACGGGGACAGCGAGCAGGGTGACAGCGACCACGACGCCACTAACCGAGGCCATTCCTCTGGTAAGAGCTGCTGCGAGTGCCCCTTTCTTCGCTTTCGGCTTGACTTGATTGAAGCTGCATGTTAAAAGGGCGAATCGATGTGCTCTCTGGCCTCTATAGGACTGGAGTTAGCTGATTAGCATGTGGTTACTATGCGGTGTGGGTCCAGCAGCAGCAGATTGCTGCCTGTCTCTCCAGAAAATCTTCCTGCTCAGTTGTGTGGGGTTGGAAAAATGAAAGCTCATTTTAATTAGCATCGCACATGGCCGGAGTCAGCACTGTGTCCGGCAATCAGCTTTAATGCTGATGGTGTGGACATTCTCTCTAGTGACACTGTGGCTTGTGATTTCCTGTTATACCTCAAAAAAAAAGGAAAAAAAATAAGAAGAAAATGCTTAGGATGGCTAAACAGAATCCTGGTACAGTGCCTCTGAGTGCTCGCCCTCGCTGAGAACACATCTCTTAATATTTGTGCCTTTTTTCCAACACGTGATGATTTAATGTCACCGGGCAGAAAGCGAGCCCCGGCACTGTTGTTTGTAAATATGTGGCGGTGTTAATGAGGAGCCAGCTCCCTGTGAGCTCGGTCACTTGGTGCTGGAGACCACTCGATGAGACGTGACAGGCTTTTTAATGAGGCCACGCTCGCTCTGGAGTGCTGGGAAGTGGACCAAATAGGTTGCGGCCGCGGCAAACAAAACAGACGATTCATCCGTTCATTACATTAATTAACGCGGTCATTCATGCAGCGACTCTCCAACTGCACTTCTTCTTCCTCCCTGACCACATTTTTCCATACCCATCCTTTTTATTTTCCTTTTTTAATCTCCCCCTCCTATCTGAGCTCACACAATGGGGCCCCACTGAGCTGTGAATGCCGGTTTTATGTCTTTATTCAGTGGCGAGCTTTCTTCGCTGCATCTCTCTGCAGACTGTCATCGTGTCTGGTCGGCCACAGCAGCCCCCCCCCCCCCCCCCCCCCCCCCCCCCCAGCTTGCCTGCCACTTCCACTGTCACCCCAGTAGGCCTTGGTGGGTCACACAGACCACAAGTAAACAGAAACACAAAGACCTGATCCCCGTTTTAGCTCAGGAGCTCTGCGTTAGACCTGCACAACTGCTCCAGGTTTCTCTTTTCTCACCAGCGTGGAAGATTTTCTCTCCTAATCGGGACTGAGGCAGCCAGCTGCTTTGTGTGGATGGAGTTGTCCTATTTTGAGTGCATTAGCATTTCGTGTGAGCGCTGCCAGCCAGAGTTCATATTCTGTCATGAATAGTCACACTCTGTTATCAAAAGTAGGGCTGAGCAGCATTTGAAATGTGTACCTGAGTTTCAGTACCAAACCAGAGACACTTTTTGATGCTCTGTGGAATTTAAACCCTTTTTATCATAAAAATAAAATCAGCCAAAGGTGTCAAATGTTAGATGATTTCCACACATAAGAGGCTGTGCGAAACCTTTACCGAAATCTAATCTATCTGATAAAAGAAAGCTCTATAGAAACGTGAATCTGAACACACATTTGATGCCAACTCTGTGTAATGGACACAATTGTTAAGCACTAGTTTCACAGTTTCAGTGTCTTTTTTTGTCTTTTTCACCACTGTAGCACCCCGGCTGGTTGCTGAATGTGAACAGATTAGTCCTTTTTTCAGCACTTTTGGGGTGTCTGCAGGTCCTTCAACAGTCTCATCTATTCATTTTATAAATATTGGGCCTTAAAATTCATTAAGTAGTCTTAATTTTCAATTTATTAACCTTTAATTGCCACCAATGTTTTATCTGTCATTAGCGTTAATTTCTTTTTGGAAAAAATCAGTCGAGCTCTTCTGTATCAAAGTCCACATTCCTGATGTTACAAAACCTAATACTGTCTTTGTACTCTATACTTGCACTTATTTGTTGGCAAATTGTAGACTGACTCACTCAAATAACCATATCCCAACACAAAAACCACCTCTGCACTTCTCATATATACTACTTACTTTTATACTAACTTGCAATGCTTGAATAACGAAACAATTTGTCACTTAGATTTGGTTAAATTATCTTGGAAAGATCTTAAAAAGCATTAAATGTAACCTTTTAACACTCTGATTTGTGTGGAAACCCTATCATTCCTTTTTAACAAGAAAGAAGAGAAAATTATTTTATTCGCTCTTTTAACAAAAAGAACCAGCAGGGTCAAATGTCGGATGTTGTCCTGCAGGCCTGAATTGAGTCCCATATGTCCTGCAGCATAGTTTGATTACAAGCAGATTAAATGTAAAACTATTCAAGAATGCACACCTTATATAGAACCTTTATTTAAGTAGGAAGTCACATTGGGATGAAAACCTCCCCAAGATAGCATCAAATAGCAGCATCCAACACAAACATCGGTGTAGAGTTCTGTGGGGTGGATGCAGAGGCAACATCCCACTCAGTATTTAGAAAATGTGACTTTGTCCCCACATAAGAAAACATGAAAGTAGTAAAGGACTTTTATTTTGAAAAAAAATGAAAGACTATTAATGAATGCAGAAAAAAAATCACAAACTGGTGATGCAAAACATCAACAGAAAGCAGAGGCAGAGGAGCCCCAAACCCCTCTGTTTTATCTTTGCCCCCAACACCCAGCTCCCGAAGTTAAAACGAAATCTTCGCCTCCTATGATGAAAACCTCAAAAACCAACAGCGACATAGGTACGACAAAAAGCACATAACATACACAGTTCATTAACAAAGCAGCAGCACTAAGTTAAGTAATCATGTATACCATGTGAGAATGATGTGAATGTGTGGATTAAAGGTAATAAAACTAGAGTTTGACACCAGTACTTTTATATCTAAAGCTGGTGATATTAGATGATAATGCTGGAGAAGCCTAAAAATCCTCTATTTCAGGTCATATTTAGCAATGTATCAAATGACCACATGTAAAGTCCTTTAGAGGCTTTTTTGGCCTCTGAGGGTCTAAATCTCCAAAACAAGATTCTTAATCTAATTAGTCGTATTGTGATGCTGCTAAAAAAAACCCCAAAAAACAAACAAACCTGTAGTTTGCATCAGTTCTTGTTTCTCACAGTTGTGGAACATTTTCTATTTAAATTAAATTTAAATCAGGAACTGTGTGATCAAAGAATATATCAATCATTGATTTCACTAAGGAAGACTACAAAAGTTTAGCCATTCATTTATTTTGGTGCTATGGACACATTTCAGTTGGTGCCACAAAAGTATTGAGACTTAATTTTTAGTTTTTTTCACCACTGCGGGACATTTCCATTCCCAGTGGGGCGGGCCTGAGCCAGCAGCTGCTTTATGTCCTATTTCCAGTGTGTTTCATCGCGGGCCTGCCTTTTCACACACCCTCATGTACGCTGTGCTGTATTGTCCAGTTGTGATGCAGCAGCACTCTCCGGCTGACTTTGAGTACCCTTGGTGTTGCAAATAGGATACAGTTACTTTGTTGCCGAGTTATCAGCCATTTTAAACCGATTATTTGCCGTGCATTAAGTCTTTGTTTGATTAGGATAATTGATAGCGTGGCTTAGCGTCCCACAATTCAGCTCCCACAATGCTGCATAAAAAAAGAGCACAGGCTTTACTCTCTGCGTGTTAATTCAGTTTGTCAGCAGCAAGGGTGCACTCGAAGCGCATCAGTGTTTAATAAATGCTAATGTTAAATAAACACGTGTCCATGTCATCCATCACAGCGGAGCGTTAGCCTCCTCTCTTGACTTTGACAGGGGACGTAAGGGGGGGGGGGGAATCTGAACTTCCTTTTTTTTTTCCACTGAGACATTTTTGTCCACATGATCAGATTCATTGGAGCATTTGTTTTTTTTGTCTTGGGCTAAATTTGTTGAACTATGAGAACATTACACATTGACAGATGAATGCTGGTGTGTGAACGTGTTGGACATGCTGGAAACAGGCGTCACAGAGGAGGATGGTGCTGTTTATTCTCATTGCCCCATCATTTGTCATGTCTTCTTTTCCTTTTTTTTTTTTTTACCCTAGCGTTGGTTGTATTTTTGACAACCGCCGCTACGAGATTGTTGACATAGTGATTTGTGTTCTTTTTTTTCCCCTGCTGTCGGCTGCGTTGTAGTGCCAACATTTTCTGCTGCTTCAGGCTGTGTGTGCTCTGTTGTTTCCTGATCAAAACCACACCGTTTTTTCCTCATCAAGGACACACTTAAAGAGTCACAAAGAGTCCAGACATCACCTGGAAAGGACATAGAAACAAGATGAAACATTATAGATTTTACAAAATGTTTGATCTTGTGAGAAACAACCTCTATATTGGGCGGCTCAGTGCTGAGATTATTTTCAAGGCATTTTCGGTGTGTGGTGGAGAGTGACAGAGAGCGTGTGAGAGCGAGGAGGAGGATTTGCATTAAAGGTCGAAAGCAGGGATTCAAATGAACAAATACTGCACATTATGTGCCATTACGCAGCGCGAAGTGCAGATATGTGTGGAGTTATGGCAGTGATGATGTGATGGCCCTATAATTTCATCGAGGATGCATGTTTTTGTTTGGTGAAAGGCGTGAGAAATGCATAAATTTAGCACTATACGTACTAACTGCTGCTGCTATTATTTCTATCACACCTACCACTAGTACTGCTACTGCTGCTACTGAACATATTGTTGTAAAACATGTGCTACCACATAAAATCTCAAAATCACCCATTTTGTATTTTAGAATATGCTCTAGGACTGTAAAAAAATAACAACCCTAACCCTAGAAAACTTGGGGTTACTTTGGTGGTCCTACATATTCGACATGTACAGAGCTGTAGAGATCTTGAAATGATAAAGAACCGACATGTAAGAGAAGCTAAAACATTATTTTCACGAGTGTTTAATGGTATTATGTTTAGCCTACAAAATGTCAAGAATCATGACAAATGTGCCTCATAAGGTGATGATTCTGTTGATTTAATGCTCATAATGTCCAAAGGGATTCTTTAATGAATCAAAGTGTTGATAAAACTCAGATAAGTAAAAATATCATATTCTAGAAAAGAACATACTAATAAATACTTCATTAAATGTTAAATTCCTGCATTCAAAATGTTACTCATTAGGCACAACTATGCATAGCTGTTCAGGCCATAATTTATTCAGGGCCTCTCACATATGTTCATTGTTCCTTCACATCCATATATCATTACTCTGTCACCGTTTGCCTCCTTACTGGCATTGATTTTTACTCCCATGTTGAGTTATTTTCACTTTCAGACACGCTAATTTGACATTATAGAGAATATATGCATGCAAGATGGAAATGCATTGATGCATACAATACATAGAGGAGAGCTTTACATATATGTGTTGTACCTCATATGCATATATTTTCCCGGTAAAGATTTTTAACTATTATGTGCACATATTTTCACTCATAGAAACTTCAATTTGAACTGTACATATGTTCCATTCCATATTTAGCACTCTCATGTATGTGCATGTAGTATATTCCTATGTGTACTGTGTGTAAGACAGTAACTCATTTATATGTAGGAGGAAATACATGAAAGGTCATTTACAAGCAGGAAGAGGCTCTTGTCCAGTTACTACAGAGCATATACAGTTTATTACATTATCGCTGACAAATAATATAAAACTACATACATAACATATAAGCAGAATTGAGTTACTTTAGCATTTTATCTGGTCAAAGTAGGACATGTTTTACAATGCATCATATTTTTTAAAAAACATATGTTTTTTCCACTGTGTAAAATCTTAGTGTCCTACGTAACTAGTAACAATAGCTGTCACATAATTGTTGTGGAGTAAAAAGTACCATATTTTTTTCTGGCATATAATGGGAGTGAAAATACAACCAGATTGAAATATTCAGTTAGAAACTGCAAACCATCAAATTTTACTAAATGATTGAAATGAATAATCAGTTTTACATACTGTCACTTATTTTTTTTTTTTGTGCAATTGTCACGAAATTCACTAATTTCAACTCCAATTTCAACTTCAATAATGGGATCTTTATTTAATTATGTTCAGTCCCAGGAGCTTTAAACTTCTGAGTGTGAAACTTCCCCCTTGATCTTGAAAATAATAACTCAAAGTCCACTTGCAAGCTTTTCTGGTGTTTTGTACTGGAAGACTTTTGTTGAGGGGCTATTGTTCTCTGAGAGTTGTCTGGCTCCAGAACTTTGAATCTGACAACCCCAATGCATTTACTGCTTATTCTCTTTTAGAGATCAAACAGTATTTTCTTGGTTGACAGTCCATCAATACAATAAGTACAGTGGGGTGGGGGATAATTAGCAAATCTAGGGACAGGTATTACAATTTAGTTTAGGCTATAAATTCTGTAGTGTGTGGCATCATTTGACGGTATATACTAAACTCTGTACATATAAATATTAACATTAGCATTTTCAAGTGACACTTTTGGAACCATGCCTGTATTAAGGGACCTGGATACACCTTTAGAGGTGGAACCCCATGTATTCCTATGAAAGCTGCTCAGTGGTGTAAGAAGCCAAACAAGTTCTATTTCCATCGTATGAAATTACCTGGATGTGCCGCGCATCATTGGGCCCACAGAGGATGCGCACTACGGACTTCAGCTGTACGAGCTGGCTACGTCAGGTTTAGCGCTCTGTTGGCTTTGATGTGGATAGTGTGCAGCTCTTCTAGACTTCTCAAATGTTGTTTGATTAAGTGGATTAAATCATGATAGTAAAACAAGTCATTTACCCACAGATTTACAGACTTCTGTCTCCCAAAGTAAGTCTGTGGGAAAAAGTATTTTTGGGCTCATTGGAATCATGTGACGGACTTGAGGACTGTAATTACATTCTTTGGACACAGTAAAAATTGGCTTCAAAGCCTGTTGCACTGCCTGGGGGCCTGGGAGGAACCAATGAGAAGTAATAATGACTTCATTGCCATGGGTTTTTTTATTGCAGTTTTCCCCCATGGCTATGTATAAGTGTGGACTTGAAATAACAATAGATCCAGGCGGACAAGTTGATCGTTAATAGGGCTGGCTGTTGTCCAAACCAATGGTTCCTAACGGGTCCAGCCTCAGGGTCCAGAGTTCACCTTAGTCATTGGCTCAGTGTCCACACATTAGAAAAATTATATTTCATTTCTCAAAATGTAAACAACACATTGGCTTAGAACACAAAGAAATATATCATATTGCAAGAATAAACAGAAACAGCCCTTCAAATTAAAAGCTCTGTGCCAGAAATTCACTGTGCTTCAAAATAAAGTTGGTCTTTCACAAACTTGGCACGCTCAAAATCACTTGTGGCCAATTCAGAATGCCAAACTTTACACTCTTTTCGAACCACCAGATGGGAACCACTAGTCTAAACAATCATGATACCAGTACCAATACCAGGATCATAAAATGATACAGATACCAATATAATACTTCTTCCGATACTTTTATTTCTACCTCACTTGATACCCATCATGTTAATTAAAGCATCCAGTTGCGTAAAATGCCACTTTTCTAGGTCTGGATACAAAAAGAATCAAATACGGGTATTAGAGAAGTTTTGATAGTATGTTTGGTTATTTCAGTCTGTTTTTCTCAGTTTGAAGGTATTGAGTACTGACACCCAGCCCAAGTCTCTAGTCATTGGTTAGAGAAAATCGAATCCCCCTCACCTCCCAGTAATAGGTTAGAGTGGAGGCAACGTCAGACTGAAGATGGAAACAGAGTGTAATGAGTTGACAATTCTGTTCGATATCAGACAACTCTGAGACCTTACTCTGAGTTAAAGGTCATTCCATACATTGTGTGATGGGTACATTTTCCTGTGGAATTAGAGTGCTCCTCATTTGCTGCTGAACCCTCCAGGACCCCTTCTGCGGCCCCGGGAGTCCCCTCTGGGACCCCATTTCCAGTCCTGCTACATGTGTAAAGTACATATTATCAATATAGCCAATGTCACACACTTGGAGAAGATTGAGTCGAGGCGCTTATCCACTTTTCAACCCCCCCCCCCCCCCACACACACACACACACACACACACACTCTACCTGCCAAGCCCCCACTCCACTCCCATCTTTCCCCGCTGTCGTGATGAATTCCTCCTTAGGCCCACGGTTCATGTTATCACCCTGGTAACAGCTCGCTGATCAGTAATTCATTTTTCAGACCTCTGCATACCAATTACCAAATGAAGGTTATTATCGAGACTTTGCGTTTGCCCTGTGCGAGCGCCGTGCAGAATGCTAAAGATGAGATGAGGCGCTAGAAGTAACGAGGGTCAGTGCGCTTCAGGATGGCTTTGCGCTCCCCTCCCCGTGTCTCCTCGCCGCTCGCTCTGCTTGTTTTTGGCTTAGTGCGAGACATGTTGACACACTTCTTTTTCATCCGCCGTTGAAGTGGAAGGCAGATACTGTACTAAGCAGCCGGGCGAAGCCTCACAACTCACGCCGACTGTTTGCTCTGAGAAAATTGTTGGAGGACCACGTAGTGGAGAGATAAGGGCATTACCCACAACCTTTATTCACATTTTAAGCATGGTTCAGGCTCTGTATGTGTGTGTCCATGTCTGTGTGTGTGTGTGTGTGTGTGTGTGGCCATTGGTTCAATTTTACAGCTGAAATGTTTTTATCCTCGTGATTTGATAGAGAATGTCTAATGTGCCAGGGGAACATCTCATTTTGCCAAAATGTCAAGAAATATCAAGATGTCTTAATCTGGCTTTGTGGCTGAAATTACCCGCCCTCTCCTTCTGTCTTTCTTCCCCTCTCTCTCTCTCTCTCTCTCTCTCTCTCTCGCTCTCTGTGCGTGTGTGTTTGAGTGTGTGTGTGTGTGTGTGTGTGTGTGTGTGTGTGTGTGAGAAAGAGTCTTATCTCTCTGACTGAGTCTAAATGCCACATTTCCCGTTCCCATTTTGAGAATTAACACAGCATCCATTTTGTAATGGAAGCAGAGCTCTGTGTCCTCCTTCCACTTTTTTTTTTCTCCGTGTGCTGCCCACAATGCAGTACTCGCTGCACATCCAGGTGCGCCCATACAGTATGTCAGCACCCAGCGTGCGTCCTGCTCGCTTCCCCCCATCAAGCTGTACAGCCAAGTCGTTTTCCTCCCATGTAAGAGGCCGTATTAAAACGTAATGTGATGGTGTATTTATGGCATGTTGGTTAATATTTAATAAGAAACCCTCTCGTTAGGAGACTGGGCACTTTTCCAAGCTGTTAGTGACGGCAAGCCAAATTAATCCGCTTTGTAACAAAGCAAATTCCCCCTTTGCTGACCGCTACAGACACACACACAACAAAACTCACACATACACATACACACACACACACACACACACTGTGCTTACTGGGATGGCAGCAGACCTTAGTCTAATCAGTCTGTATTCAGAGGGATTAGTAGCAGATAGCCCTAGCTGGACAGTTCAGATTGTAGCGACTCAGACACACATATACACAAAACAAGCGGATTTAGGTTTCAAAATACATGCAAATGCGGAATCTAGGCTCTACTGCAAAAAAAAAGCAAAAAAAAAACAAAAAACATATGGGCCAATGAAAACACAATTTGGCTTAAGGCTTACACTCGCCCTGAATAGCTGCCGAACAGCGAGCGCTGCTGTTAACTCGGCTCCCCTTTTGCTCTCCAACAAAAAAAAAGTGATTTTCTCACAGAGAATTCCAGCTATTAAAAAGCCTTGCAAATAATTACTCCACATGAAAGCAAGCCTGTCAAAGTAGTTTTCGGTCGTACCTGCAGCCAGCCTTTCATGGAGGACAATAGGTTTAGTAAATGGGGTGAGACTGAGGGCCCAGGACAGGGGCAGGCGGGGTAATCCAATACTATTGAGTTTGCGGTTTGGTTAATCTAATGGCCGGGCTAAAGGGAGCGCGGGCAGTGTGCTTGCAATGGCTTTGAAGACTGCACTCACCTCTCAACCCCTACAAACACACACACACGCTCTCACTTTGTCATATTAATTCCACCCACCTATTCCACGGGAACTTTTTTTTTGTCAGATGCATGTTGGTGCGTGTAAGTGCCTGCAGCACACACAGAAACAAAGAATGACCTGTGATGTTTTGCATCCGATTGTAGATTCGTGTGAGGTCATAGCCACAGGCTATCTGTCTGCAGAGCCAAACACTGACGTTTTTTTCTTTGCTGCTTTGCTTCAGGGTCTTTGTTCTTGGAATTTCAGCAGCAACCTTGGGGGAGTTTACATTCAGCAATTAAAGTACATACTAAGTACATTTAATCAAGCGGTGAACTTCTGCATTCATTTGTGGTACTTGCTTGAGTATTTTCCTCTCGTGCTGCTTCCTAGTTTTATTCCACCACTTCTCAGAGGGAACTCCTTTTTACATCACTAGGGCTATTTTGCAGCGTTAGTTACTAGTGATTTAACAAATGAAATAATTTGCACACAAACATGACAAAGTGCCACTTACCTGCGTAGGGGCTACAGGCGGAAAGTAGCAATTTTGCTAAAAGCTGGCACAGTGCATGTCTCCTTGTTTCATATAAGGTCAATGTTTTATTATGCACTGACCTTGTCTTCATAAAATTACCTTACAATTGCATTACTTTACATTACGCTGCACAAGTACAGCTAAAAGATGAGTCTATAAATAAATTGCATAGAAAAGTTATAGGCAACTATTTGGACATTCATTCGGACATTTTTCATGTAAAAACCTTTCCTGCTTCAGCTTCTCAGATGTGAAGATTTACTGCTTTTCCTTTTAATAGTTGCAATAATTTCAACTTATCTTCAAGGGATAATAACGAGTAATTGATGATTGTTTAATGGGTAGTTAAGAATTTTATTGAACATGTACATTTCAATCGATAGATCAGTTAGAGTATGCAATATGTTGCTCTGAGCCTTGTTTGAGTGAAAAAATGCATTCATTTGGTAGAAGCAAAGTGTTTAGGAAATTGCTTATAATTTGCAACCCTAATTTGTAATAATGTGGATTTTTATTTTTACTGTTTTCTGAATTTAAGAAAAGAGTTGAAAAATCAGCAAATAATGCACAATTAAAAATAATCATTGTTTGGTAGGTCAAGATGTGCTCCACCTCAACCAACTACAACAGTAAAATCCTGCTTTAGAAATAAGTAATAAGCTAGGTGAGTTTCCATTACAGATTTGCGCAAAACTTAAGTGATATTTTCAAAATGTTGATAAAACATGATTGTGAGGTGTATGCATTTCCATTAAATGATGTTGTGCGACTTCTCTCTAGATGTTATGCAACTTTTGCTGTCGTGATAACATTCCAGGAAGCATGGCGATGGATGTTCAAAACATTAGCAGGTTTATTTCTATTGCAGCCACCGCACTAGCCATCATTTTTTCCAACCCAAGGCCACGTAGGCGCGTTATGTGAGCGATAATGGAAAGGCTAGCCCCTTATACATGGGAGCGGCCATGTACGAGGGATTTCTGGGAGCTGATAGTCCACGATTTCACAGAGGAATTGTGGATTCAAAACTGGATGATCTGCTCAACTTTTGAAGAGTTATGTGATGTGATAACTCCTCTCGTAGCTCCTGCTGCATCATGAGGGAGCCAGTTCCTACTGACAAGCTCATAGCCATAGCATCATGTGACCTAGAAAAGCCAAAAAAGTGTTTCAGTGCAATTTTACGAAATGTGGCTTATTTTAATTGCCTGAAATACCACCTCATGCAATCGTAAAGACTTTTTTCAATTTTTTTTTTTTTTTCCATTCCAATTTATATTCACAATTTCAGTTTGAGGGTTGATGGAAAGCCACCTGCTAAACAGTCACAGAGAAAGTTTTAATACTTTTTATATTTTGTCTACACTTGGTTGTAATTACTTACCTAAGTGATTCACGACTTTTACCTGTAACAGAGTATTTTCACAGCATGCATTACTGGTATTTTATTAACTCTTGCTATTTCTGTATGTCTGTTCCCTTTTTCTTTCAGTTGCTCTCTGAGGTTTCTTCCTTTTTCCCCATTTAAGGTTATTTGGGGATGTTTCCCTTATCTGAGCAGAGGGGTTAAGGGTAGATGGTGTCATGCTCTACAGATTCAAAGGACTTTGAAGAAAATTTGTCATTTGCAAGTCTGGGTGCTATAAATAAAACTGTCTTTACTCTTGACTGTGTGAGCATGTCCCCGGTTGGGAATGTATTTCTGGTAGTTGACTTCATTAGCATCACAAACTGGGATTCTTTGAGTCGTTTGAATCTTCTCAAAAAACCCCAAAATATTTTGCAAAGTGCATTGATAGTTTTCACCAGGAAACAATACAAAATGACAAGCCCTTAAAGTGTACGGCCCGTTTGTACAACAGAGACGTCTCATTGTGTGCTGGAGGACTTTTGTAACACAGAAGCCTTGAAATAGTTTAAGGGGGAAAAAAGAAAAACAAAAATGTTTTTCAACAGTTTCAAGGCAAGAAATTGTCCTCTTAACCATTTAGTCCAAGATTCAACAACAAATGCCAGTTTCTTAAAACAAAAAAGAAAAACATCTCCCGATTTTTAATGCTTATGAATTTAATTTTCTTGATTCTACTGTTTCAAGACACTTTCCAGAACATCCCGTAAACAGTAGAATTACAGCCCTCACTCACGTGTTATAGGACTCCTGCTTTGGATTAAGCTCTGAATGCTTAATAAATCTAAATGCCTTGTTCAGACAGATTTTTATTTTTATTTTTTCGGCAGTGAAGCTATTTTAAAACCAATTGCTTTGGGTGCATTTACTAAAATGTAATGCTACTTGTGTAAACTTGATGCATTGAAACGTAAAAAAAAAAATAAATAAATAAATAAATAAAAACAGGAAAAATGCTCGGCTGCGGCTCAGCCTGGTGTGAAATAAAGACAGGTGCGTACGGGATGACTGTCACACAGCTGTAGTGTAGTGTTGCATAACAATAAATGTGTCCCACCAGTTCACAGGCTGAAATATAAACTGATTGTGTTTTGTTTTAGTCTGCATAGTACATGCAGCTGTTAGATGAATCTAGTTTATGAATGTCCACAGCATGTCTTTGGCTGTATTTAATTGTTATGATTGTCACTCCCCTTTCTGTCCTTACATACAGAGGTAGGTAATTAGTAACTGGAGATGTGAGATAAATGTAGTGGAGCAGAGTGGATTACAGTATTATAATTATAAAGTAACATCCAGAAATAATCAAAGAAAGAACAAGCACATTAAATAATGCCAATTGTCTGAGTGTCCTGTTGAGGAAAGCCCACAACATGGCTGTATTTAATTGTTTTTATCATCACTTCCCATTACCCTCTGTTCTTAAATAAGGAAGTACGTAATTAGTAACCATAGCTGTGAGACACATATGGTGGAGCAGTTTACAAGTTTAAAGTTTCATATGTGAGTGATCAATAAGAACAAGTATATTATATTGTGCCAACTGTCTGCATCAACGAAAGAGAAATGACAACAATACAACTTGCAATATTTAAGCAATATTTAATTGTTTCGATTCTCCTCTGATTTTAAATGAGGAAGTAATTAGTAACTGGGAGATAACTGTAGTGGAGTAGAGTGGATTTCAAGTTAAAAGTATCATCAAAGGAAAATAATCAAATAAAAAACAAGTATTATATAGTACTACTGTCTAAGTCGACTAATGTCTGTATTTAATGGTTTAAATCGCCACTGTTCTTAACCCTTAGTTCCCGCTTTAATATGAACCACTCTCGTATCGCTCTGCACACAAAATGCGTTTTCAAAAACAGGCTTTAAAAATATTATACATTAAAATAATTTTCAACTTTCACTAAGTTTTTTCTTTTTTTTTTAAACATCACTCCAATCAATATTATTCATTAATTTTGTTTAGAATTTTAAGCCTTGAAATGCCAGGTTCTTGTCATGATGCCACTATGTTTTTTGATGAAAAAAAAATACTATACCTCAGTACGTTTTTATTACTATTATTATTATTATTATTATTATTATTATTTATTATTATTATTATTATTACAGCTGCATTGATTGTGATGTTAAAAAACAAAAGTAATAAATAAATAAATAAATAAAACACATCATCAGGTGTAATACAGTAAAAACTACAAAAGGCAAAAGCCCAGAATGACACCAAGAAATAATACAATGCATGTTTTTATGCTTTGATGGCTGTGGGATCAAAAATTGCAGTTTGACTGGGTTTCAGTGGCACATTTTTTTGCACTTAACAGTATGAGTGTAACACGTTTGTTTTCACAGTGTATTTTAGACATATTGTAGAAGCTGAGCTGGAAATTCCAAGATTGAACAAAAATACACAATCCTGCCAAAATATATGCATGAACATAGCCAAAATTATCAAAAAATGAAGACTGAAAAGTGTGTGAAATGCGCTGAACTATCCCGAAGGGTTAAATAAGTAAGTTATCAGTAACTCTAGCTGTGAGATCGATTCTATGGAGTAGAGTGCATTCCAAATTTAAAGAATCAAATAAAGAACATATATAGTCATCTGTCATATAGTGCCAGTTGTCTCAGTTGACCAAAGGCAAATAGCCACAGCACAGCTCTGGTTTTATTTAATTGTTGTGATTATTACTCCACATTCACTCTCCTTTGTTCTTACATTAAGAAGTAAGCAATTAATAACTGGAGCCAGCAGATAAATGTAGTGGAGTAAAATGCACAATAGTTCCCTCTGAATCGTGCTAAAGGTAGATGTATAAAATAACATGACATGAAAACCCTCAAGTTCAGCACATGTACATCAGCATAAAGTAGATACTGTATATGTTAAATTACTTCAAGGACTTCTCAAAGGAAGATGAGAAGTCCCACGAGTCCCTGTCTTTCCATTGCCTTTTACCATAAGTGTGTCTGTGTGTGTGTCTGCCTATATATTTGTGTGTGTGTGTGTGTGTTAGCAGAGAGGCTTTTCTATCCATTGTTCATGCGGCTTTGATCTTAACGGCGGTGAAACAGAAAGCCCTGACATGATGAATCAAAAAGCAGGTTGTATAAATACATATTGTGAAAGAAAGTCTTGCGGAAATGCGTCAGATCGAGTTGTGTGTGTGTGTGTGTGTGTGTGTGTGTGTGTGTGTGTGTGTGTAACACAGTGTCATGTTTCCTGTTGTCTTGCTTGTTCAAGAAATGCTAAAGACTTAAACACCTCTCTTGTGTTCTTCCCCTCCCTCCATCCCTCCCTCTCTTCCTCTCCTCCCCTCCTCCTCTCCAGGCGCTGATCTTTTCTCTAACTGCACGGAGGAGTGTAAGGCCCTGGGCCACTCGGATCGCTGCTGGATGCCCAGCTTCGTGCCCTCTGACGGGCGCCAAGGCCCGGACTATCGCAGCAACCTCCACGTGCCCGGCATGGACTCAGTCCCGGACACAGAGGTATTTGAAAGCCCAGAGCAAATGGCCGATAAGTCATTCTCCACCTTTGGCAAAGAGACGCCTCTCAGTCACCTTCACCACCACCACAACCACCACCATCTTCTCAAAAACCATCACCACAGCCACCAGCAGGGCTCCCTAGAGAGGAAAGAGTTGGAAGCATTTCTGCCTAGCTCCAGAGCGCCTTATAACCCAGCTTATTTAAGTGAGTATTGTGTTTTGCTCCGGCCTATTAGGGCCCGCCCCGCTCTCTGATCTGGTGATCGAATTAGGTGAAAAAGGAAAAAAAAATGGTTCCAAATTAAATTTTCTCCCTGGATTGGCTGGCGGAAGGAAGTGTGAAATTCATTTCAAGTCTGACCCCTGTTCTCCCGGCCCTCCTGTCAGAGTGTTTAACTAACTCTTCCCTCTTTCTCAGGCATCTCCATTATCTCCTGCATGTGATGATCTTATCTCCCCTCACCTACCGTTTCAATTCATTCCGACACACACACACACACACACACACACACACACACACACATATATACACACACACACATACAGAGAAGCCTTCAGCACTGATTGGCCTGTGGGCCTTTCCAAATTAAACATGCCAAAAGCTATTATGGTCTATGATATATATATGATGTGGGTGGAGATGTTAGAATTAAGATAGTTCTGTCTCATTATGGAAAAAAATGGCTGCAGGAATACAAGCACTACCGACCCTCTTACGAAGCCCAGCAATCAAAACTGTCTGTTTCACGTTCATGAAAAAAATAGCTGTTTTCACATTTTTTTCAGTCAATAAAGAACAACCGCGCGCAGTGAGCTCTCCTCTCAGACGTCACCGTGTTAAAAAAAAAAACAGTTTCAGATATTTGTGGAGAAACATGAAAAAAGAAGAAGGAAACATTACTCTCCCAAGGAATTACTGTTTCTAAACTCTCATTCAAAGGCCACAAAGAGATACATCCTCAATCACTGCAATTTGGTGATAATGCTTAATTATAATTTTGTCAAGCAGCGCCTGAAGAGGCCCCCCTCTCTCATCATCCGACACAGCTAGCTGGAATTATCAGACTGTCAGAGCACCGCTGCTTCCCCAGCGCCATCATTTAAAACCGCAGCGTGCTGTTAGGAACAGCAGGGAATTTTTTTTTTTTTTTTCCCGCCGTTAATTAATGTTTTATTCATTTGCTGGGCTTTTTATTTTTTCTTTAATCCTGGATCAAAAAGTTATGTCGAGCAAGCTACCAATTGTTCACATTATAATTTCTCACTTATGACAAAAGGCTGCATTGTAGCACACTGTGCCAACTTTTCAAGCAGGTTTTGATAAGATTGGGTTGATTAAGATTAGAAATGACAGCACTAGTATTATGTTTTTTAGCAGTATATGAATACACATAGAGGAGAGGACAAGTAATTAAAACTGTGAAAAAGGAAAGCATCATTTATGAATAATAATTGTGAGGATTTACTGTGATGCTGCAGAGTAAGAAATCATTATAGGATTAACAGAATATGTTAAATTAACTAACAGAATTATTGTTAAAATACAGTAATAATACTTTGTGACAATAGAAGAGAACGGTGTGATTACATATAATGAGACTTGAAATAAACTAAAACTGAAAGTGGTTATAATAATATAATGTTGATTATAATGAGGATTTGAAGTATTTTACAGCAGCAATGCGGAAGAGCGGAACATTTTTAAGAAATGTAATTTAAAAATAAATAAATAAATAAATAAAAGTCAGTATTACAGCTGTGAAAGATAAGATCAGCATTGAGGATTATTGAGGCGGTTTTGAACTGACTATCATTGGTTATATTGAGCTTTATAGAAACTGATCGACCGATCCAATACTTTTTTTTAAGCACAACAAACATAAACATATAATGCAGTCGAACACTGTCACTGTATTATTGGATTAAGATTATATGTGGCAGAATTGTCTCTTTACCTTCTGAGATGTTGTTTGAAGGAAGATAAACATGGAAATGTGAATGTGAGAGAGAGAATTGTCATTGTTTAGTGTCATCGAAAACATTTTTAATGTCATGGCTGATTTCGACAATGTGACCTTTAACTTGGGTGTTTGTACTTTTTAAACCGGAGTATGGGGATGAAAAGCGTTGACTATCTAAAGAGCAGAGGCACAACAGGCAGTGGAGGGTGAACAAGAGGCTACAAGGCCGTTTTCTGTAGGCTTCTCTGGTTACTCTCCTAGTCACATCACAACGAAACTTCTATTTGACAAACAGACCAGATCTAGTGAAAGATAAAGATACACTTCAGCCACTTATAATATCAATCTGAGCCTGTCTGTGGCAAAAAATAACCACTTTTAATGAAGAAATAATGAAAGTGTTTAATTGCACCATTAGTTTACATTGCAGCCTGTTGTGCAGCTGCCCTTTAACTTAATAACAGACTAGTTTCAAAAAATGTTGTTTGTATCAGTCAGTTACACACAAACACATTTAAAAATAGAATCCAGGTTGAAAAATGCTGAAGTTATCCTCTGAATTACTTAGAATGAGGTTGAGGGCAAAAGAACTCAAGACTACCCTAGTTGCAGTGATTTAAAGCTATTTTCAGCAATGGCAAGAATGTATCAATAATACCTAATGATAAATAAAGACAATAAACCATGCACTAATATTGACAGAAAGTTCAAAACAGATAAGAGATAGTTTTGGAGAAGCTGACTGGAGTCCGACACAGAGGCTAAGTAATGATCTGCTATGGATGGAGGCAGCAACAACATGTTTTAGCAAAAAACATGTTTTGGAAAAAAAGTTCAGCTTAAAAAATCCAATCTGACTTGAAGTGGACGCTAACATTTTCATCATTTTACCTTTATTGCAGACAGCTCCTTTTTGACAGGAAAGCTATTAGTAGCTTCAGTTTTCCATCTATGCTCTCATCAAGGCCACCGGACTCCATTAACAAAACCAGTCATTTTAACTCACTGAATACGGGACCTGCTAGTCTTCCACTGCGTCAAACAGGTAGTTAGTTATTGTGATTGTGTGACTTTGGTGAATCTGAACTAACCCCTTTTAACACTTAAGTCACACACTAACAATAACAAACATAATACTTGAGACAGTGGTAGATCAGCAGCCCGTGTGTTCAGCTATATTTGCCAGATGGAAATCACTGTCTAACATTAGGGTAAAGCAGTAAAAACACTCTCAATATAGTAAACACTTAAACAAACACTTTTTTGTTTTTATTGGTATCTAAAATACATTCTGTTGCTGACCCCTCCACAGCAGTACATTGTAATCAGAATCACAAATACTTTATTGATCCCGGGGGGAAATGCAGTTCATTACAGTTGCTCTGATGCCAAGAATAGAGAATTTTTGCAGGTAGAAATAAGCACCAACACTATTACATAGAAATAGAAAATAGAAAATAGAAATACAGTAATAGTAAACAATTGGCACAGTTTGTAAACATTTAATTATGTAAATATGCTCCGTATGTAAGTGTGAAAGCATAAACGTAAAGTACAGAAATAGATGGGAATCTGTATTTTACATTTATGATAGCTTCCGTAACAGACTCTAGCCTGTTTCTCAAAACTAGTGGTGTGTGACTGACATCTATTACATGTAATACACCATCTATGAATAAGCAGTCCACACAAATCAAAAGAAACTGAACTATCGCTTCAATGTCAAGGGTTTGTTCATTTTAAAGGCAGGCAATCCTAATCTGAAAAATATAAGCACCAACACAGGTGATTTCCACACAGCAGCGTGTGCAGGCTATAATCTTATTGTTCTAAATTCCAGTAATAGACATGATGTAAAACAACTAAAAAAAACTTCTCCTGCAACCAAACACTAAGCAGCAACCATTTAAACAAGTTTCAAATGATTCTCATTTCGGTGTTTTCCCCCCTCGTTCTCTCCAACCGACAATTCCACTCAAATTGCGTTTGCTGCTCGGCCTCTAATAGTTACCATGGATGTGCTTATTATGCGCTTATGATGCTGCTCTCCAAGTGAAGGGCTCACAATATCGCCGCGTTTCCCACGAACACCGCCACTCACTCCTCTCTCAAAGTAGATCACTGTGGCCATTATGTTAATGAGTGCGGGGGTGGCAACGAGGGGGGGATGGATAATAGCAAAGAGGGAACAACAGTCAGAGAGAAGGAGAGGGGAGGGAGGGGGGAGGAGGAGTGGAGGAAGGGATAGAATGATGATGCCAAGAGGCTGAAGCTTCCTAATCTGATCAAGTCAGCCAGTGATACACAGAGACGCTTTTGTCCCTGAGGTGCAGGCCTGGGCCTGGCCTGGGCCGGCCTGGGGCCGGGTCAGGGTGGGGTGCCGAGGGGAGGAGAGAGACGGGTTGGGGGGGGGGGGGGGTTATAACCAGAGCTGAGTGATTACCGTCATCAGACAACACAGAGGCGGGGAGAGAAGAGGAGGAGGGGGCAAGAATGAGAGTTAGCTCTGTGTTTTGTTGTTGTCCTAAAAAAAAAAAAAAGTGGCCATGCAATATTCACCAGCCCCCCCCCCCATCACTAACCCATAACACACCCCACTTCACATACACACACACACACACATTATCCATGAGCCATTTCACAGGAGTGAATTGGAGCAGCCTAGCTGAGGGATGTGACACTTCCTACCCCGTTGTTGTGCATGTGTGAACCTTCTAATTCCGTGTGAATGAGGCCATTTAAATGCTGTTTTCTTTCTTTTTTTGTTTGCTGTTGTCCCTCTCAGACAAACTTACCCCCCCCAACTTACACACTCAGTGTGTTTATATGCACAGTTAGCCCTTTGAAACCTGGATTGTTTTCTTGTGCTGTGCTCTGATATCCTTTGCAATCATTTAAACCTCTGAAATGTTAGATTTTTTTTTCTTTTTAAAGCAAACATCAACTTGAAATGTCCTGCAAATTGCAAAAGAAATCAGTAAAAAGTGACAAAAAAATTACCTGAAAATGAGAGAGAGAGAGAGAGAGAGAGAGAGAGAGAGAGAGAGAGAGAATCATCATGAAATTATCAAATCGAATAACTCAATTTACCAGGAAATCTGTGTTTACATTCAAAATTGTTTTTTTTTTTTTAAATTATCAAGTCCTATTTACTTTAACTTTTTTTTTTTCATTTTTTGGGGAATAATTTTATGACTTTTTATTATTTCCTTGCTAAATTGTGGGTCATTCCCTGTTAAGTTGCTCATTACCTTCTTTCCATGTTTTTTTTTTTTTTCTTTTTTTTTTTTTTTTAAGAGTTAAAGCAAATTGCTCAAGTTTTAAAGGATTAAGGGGAGTTACGGTAATAGCTCAATTAGGCCATTTAATTGGAATACTGTCTTTGTCCATGTATATAAGCACGAGGGGATGATCAATTTATTGATGGAAGAATGTCTGACTCCACTATGGTAGGTGTTGATATGTCCCCATTCAGCTAGGTGCTATTGGACTATCTTCAGTTTGCCCGATTATGTCACATACCATCAGGTTGCATGTTGAACAGTACGAACATGGAAATCTATTCAGCGCTGTACATTTTGTATGTGCTCTATGCTTTTTCTGGTTTTTTTTTTGCCTTTTGTTTTCTCCTCTTCCTCTTTTGCTTTTTTCTACAAATATGCACAGTTTCAAGTTTCAGTCAAAGCCTGGCATGGGGACTAACACCTAGGCAAGTTCAGCTCTGATTGAGGTGTATACGGAGCCCCAACAACATTATCTAGCTGTGTTAGTCCAACTTCAAGAAATATGACTTAGTACCCTTACATTCTGTTAAAAGAAATTGAATTATTGCATTTTTCCAATTAAAACTGGACTTTTACAACACATGTAAACATGTTAGTCTTACTGAAAAATGAGTTGAATTTCTTGAAGTCGGACTAAGACACCTTGATAACTTGTTTGAGAATGGATTTACTCCTTCATTTATACGCCTCTATCAGACTTGAACTGGCCTAGATGTTCTGCGCATGCTCCATAATCCCCATGCCAGGTTTTGACCTGGAAGTCAAACAGCATAACTTCAGAGAAGAAAGCTGACAAAAAGAAAAAGAATAGAAGAAAACAAAACAAGATGAAGGTAAAAAGTAAAAGGCAGAAAAAGTATGAGATGTACAGCGCCCAAAAGTTATCCAAGTTGTCACTGTTTGATATGCATCCCATTTGTGGCTGCTAACTTGTTTGGTATGTGATGTAATAGGTCAACCGGAAGAAGGTCCAATAGCAGCTAGCTGAAAGACAGTATAACCCTGCCTGCCATGCAGGAGTTGGACATACTTCTATCAATAAATAGATTCTTCCCCGGTGCTTTTGTACTTGGACAAAAACATTTGTTCTCTAATGAAGCTATAACTGAAGCTCCACTTAACTGTGCATGTATATATGTACTTACAGGGTATGATTTCAGTTGGATTTACATGTTTTTATGTATTTTAAAAGTCAATTTTCAGTCAGACTAACACAATCATTTGACTTCTTCTAACATCATGTGAACGTACTGACTCACACACACACCTAACCAGACATTGTGTTTCTCTTGCAGCGAGGAAAAGGGTTTGCTAGCTCGTTCCGCGTGGATATACCGGAGACTGCGTGACTTTGCACAATCACTCCCTCAACGACCAAGGCTATATAATAGAAAAAAGAAAAAGCATCAAGTTTTCAACCCATTTCTGCCCTCATCCCTCCTCACCCAGCGAAATATTTGAATCTAAAAACACACACACCACATGAGGAACGACCCCCTTTCTGGAATTCCTTGGAGCACTGCCGGGCTTTGGAGGCACTCTGGGGATTAGGAGAACACAGGGGAGGGGAGGGAGAAGAAAGGGGGGTTTGGGATGGATGTGTGCGGGCAGGTAGATGGATAGCCTTACCAGGAGGAGCCCATTGTCTCAGCAGGACTGAGAAACTAACAGAGGAGGAGGAAGGACAGCAGCGACGGAGAGATATTAACGGGACACTGATCTCTCCGTCCTTTTTTCCAATCTGCGTGTGCCTGTTTACAGCACTGATGTATACATCTCTGAGGAAAAAAATAAAAAAAAAAAAAAAAAAAACAGACGACATATGTGTACGGGAAAAAAGACAAATCAAAAACGAGAGCCACCCCGAAAAACCGCCACTGAGCCCTTTAGGCGTTTGTACTCGCTGAGAGACGCCAAATTGTACAGGAAGAATCTTTGTGCATTTCAAAATGCAATACCACTGTTTTAGATTTTTCTATTCTGTTCGTGTGGTCAGGTGTCTCTATTCCGATCTACTTCAAACTTTGTAAGAAAAGATTGTGGGCAGGATATTTTTTTAATTTATGTTTTGTTTTTTTTTATTCTCAGTTCTTTTCTGTTCTTTTTTTTTTGGGTTTGGTTTGTCATCACACTGTAGGCTTGGACAATGTTTGACCTACACTTTCCTGAATTCTGAGACGTCAAGTAGTTTCTATCATGTGTGAGAAGTGTTTACTGTACTCTTTTAAAGTTTCAAGCTGAATATAAAACTCTATATATAAATCTATCTATATCTACTTGTTCTGAAGGCGTGCTATCCGTTTGCTGGGTTCCACATTCTGATTCAGAGGTTCCACTCTTGTTTAAGTGCCCCTGATGAAGGCGTTTTGTTGTTTTTTTTCCACAGTGGGAGACATGAAGAGAGACAGAACAGCCTTAGCAGATGTAAAACTCAAGTTCTCATTGTTTGACATTATTTCATTCTACCTTTTTTTCTTCTTCTTCCACTTTTGGATATTGATAAAGATCATGTCTATAAATAAAAAGGAGGTAATAATTTAGATTGAAATCCATGGTAATTCTGTGTCATTGTAACCAAAACTTTAAGGGTCCATTTATAAAGAAACAGAACATGGCCAAAAGCTAAAGGTGTTGTACACAATGCAGTGGAATCAAGTATACACATATTTCTTTCTCACACATTTACAAACACACCAATATGCCAACAATAAACTGAAAAATGGTGAAAAGGAAGGTCTTATGTGCTTTTATTTTGATGGATATCCTAATGCATTGTTACAGATTTAGGGCCGAAACACACGCTGCGTCTTTAACCGTCTGGAAAGCACGAACTAGGGCGCTGGGTGCTACTCTTGTGCCTACTGTGTGCCAACTTTCAAGAGCGTGGAGGCAGGTTCGTGTCTGAGGTTGCTAAGCAACCATAACCAGCTCCGTATCATTGGATTATTTACCAAAAATCCTCAGTGCAGAGCTGAGCTTCTTCCAGCTGTTGTATTTTGAGTGGATATTGAGAGTGTATTCAGCTTAAATTGTCTGTACCACAGACTGATATTAATGGAGGAAGGCAAAGATATCTGCCTGCTGTGATTGCTGTGATTGGTTGTTGCAGTTCACATGACGTGCGGTGCGACTGCAGTGTTACAAAAGTTAAACTCTGATTCACCAAGCAGTCCAGTTCTGTGCGGTATGCAGTTTTTGCATTTCTTTTGTGAGAAATTGTGGATGACATCAATGGAATCATTCCTTGTCGTTCCCATTTTTCCGTCACCCCTCTGTTGGGGTACCTAGCACACTATTCTGGCACTAAAAGGTGGATTTTACACTCTGTGCACATGGCTGAGCTGCTTTTTTTCATGTATTTATACATCAGTACACTTTCCATTGGTAAACTCTAACTATAAAATGAAAGGATGTGTGCAGCCTCTAGCAGCAACTGGAGACTGAGAAACAATTATTTAATTCACTGAGCCGACTGCTGGCAACTTTTAAGGTGGAACATTTACTTGTAATGTTACTCAGTGCATGAATTAAGGATGTAAATCCATCAAAACACCTTATATTTCAATGTGACAACTTTGACCACTCCATCTGTTTTTATTGTCTCCCTTGAATGGCATACACTCTTAGTAATGAGTTGGTCCTGCAGTGTTTAAAAACAAAAAATATGGATTTCGAGCAGATTATGTTAACTCCACATTTTCTAATCCTCACATGTGGAAAAAAAATGCATCAGACCCCATGCCAGTGCACTCCGACAGTGCAAAACCCTCGCTCTTGCCTAAAAAGGCTTCAATGCAGAAAACTATTTATAAATATCCCACTGAGAGAGGCTCACAATGCAGCCTGCTCTTTTTTGTTCTGAAAATGTCTGCACGCAACCCTGTTCTGTGGAAGATAAACAAGGTGCAGACTTCAGTGAATGACCACAATCTCACCCACATGTAAGAGCACTGTCTGCAGTGGGAACGCTACAGAACTGGGTTTAGGTACCTGTTTGTAGGGGTTACTTTTGGTTCTAAACATACCATATCTAAAGTTTTTGGTGAAAACATGACCATTATTTCAGGGAGCAGCTGTAGCGCCAAAAAAATTTGTCATTCAGGAGCGCATAAGGGCTCTAAACTAGTAGTGGTGATGAAAGATGTTTGCAGACATATTCGAGTAAAAGTACTGCCTTCAGTATTGACAGTATTGTGAGTGTTGCATAAACATGTAAGCAGCATTGTCATACTGTGGCTGGTCAAGGGCAGCCAAGTTGTATTTTAAATGTTTTTCTTTCTGACAGTGTGTTTGGATTTATGAGGTGTTGAATTTGTCTGAAGCTTTTTGACATTTGGATGTTAGTTTGTTTAGTTTTTGAGCTTTAAAATGCATATCTCAGAATAATGAGAAAGAATTTTCTAAATTGAAAAATCTACATATTTTTTTTTAAACCCATAAGGTCAAGTTTTTGATTCATGTCACTAAGCTGTCACGGTGCATTCATGGTCAGTCATTATGTTCATAACAAATCAGTTGAAGCTGGGTGAAGCTGTGGCTCTTTGACAGATGATATTGCAGTGCAACATTTACTACACACCGGAGACAAACACATGGCACTTTTATTGCAGGCCCAGACTTGTCGTTTGGGTTATACTGCAGAGGTTTTTCGATGCTGTAAACCTCATACAAATTGATATTTTATTTGGAGCCTTCCACTCAGGCAGCTCGTTTAAGAGCCTTCTGGCTTTCCGTACAAGGTAGCAAAATAAAAGCACTTGATTCTCTCCATCAGCGTATTGATTGAGGCGAGTGATTAAAGCCTTGCAGCGCGCTAATCTGAGCATGAAATGAACATTTGTGATTACTTCCCCCAAAACATGTCTTAATGGGAGAACATGACCTCAATATGTTGAATTACAATTCAAGAAGAAGAAATAATCTTTATCGCCCTTCACCGTCTCCTTTGTAACACACATTCTGTAATTCCTTTTTACACCAGCCATGCAGATTTAGGAGATCTTGTTGTGTGTTTTTATCTGTCTGAAGTAGATGTTGGGGCTGTAATCCGAGGAAGATTATGGTATCTGCAGATGGTGATGAACCAATAACGCGGTAGAGTTCAGATACACACCCTAAATCATCTGTAGTCCTGCTTAATCTTCCTGTACACACTGAATATCCATCGATTTGTTCATCTGATGCCAACAAAAGTCTTTTGTTGGTGCACACTATAAATATTACAAGCAAACAGGGAGGAGGAGTAAAAAAAAAGCACTCATGATATGTCTCCGTCTTTCTCTCTTATTCTGGCTTCAGAATCCCATTCTGATGTTAAATATAGGATGACAAATAGCGAGGGGCGGCGGCGTGAACCATCAGCCCGGGCCCTTTTGTCGCTGCGTAATGAGGGCAGAGCTATCGGAGCAGCACCGTTTAGATTGAGGACAAAAGTTGAGCGGAGAGCAAGCGCGGTATAATCATATCTATTTTCTTGTTAAATAGAAGCTATTATGTTTGACCTCCACTCGACGCTAATCTCTGTCACAAACCAAAAAGTTTTAATTTCCATGTGCGTTTATGCACACCAGGCTTCAAATGAGAAAAACCAATAGAGTATAATGAAAGATAATTTAAGAACAAAAAAAAAGAAAGAAAGAGAGACTTACAATTCCCCAAACAAACGGGAGGATTTGAAGAGAGACGGACGGTGAAATAGAGAAAGCGACGTCTCTCTTTCTATTTCCGGTGAGCTGGGAGGAAGGAGAGCGGGGGGGGGGGGGGGGGGTAATTGTGATAGCGAGTTTCAAAGTCACTCACTTCACAAAGGCAAAGCGGATTATAGGAGGCTGAACTTTTTCATGTCAGAGCTCCCCTCTTTCGCAGATGCCGCCAGACACACACACATAAAAAAGCGTCATCACGGTGAATTGGTGCTTGAATTCCCCGCTGGTCAGTGCGGAGGGAAATAAAGCCACGGGCGGGCGTGGATTGTGTGCGTGAAGGTTGATTATGAGCTCTTCAGATGTGGATGACTGAGTGATGGACTTTGAACTAATCTCAGGCAGAAAGACAGAATGGGAAATTTAGAGAGCAAACTGTGTTCTGCTGCCCATTTTGGTTTCTAAAAGGTTGTTTATGTGACATTCAAAGTGTTAAGATAACAGCAAACCATTATTTGCTATAAAGATGTAGTGGAGTAATGGTGTCCTGAGCAGAGAAGGCAGTCACATTACCTCTGTGCATGTCGTAATCTAATCTTGTCTGTGGTTGTAATCTGAGTTTCTCTGTTGTTTGTTGCGGTAAACTGGCCCCGGCTGCACGTGCATGTAAGTGCATGTGTGAAGAGGTATGGCACCAAATTCTGGGCCATGCTCTCTGTGGGCCCCCCAACCCTTCCAACTTGAGTGTCTCTCTTAT
This sequence comes from Plectropomus leopardus, assembly GCF_008729295.1. Taxonomy (NCBI): domain Eukaryota; kingdom Metazoa; phylum Chordata; class Actinopteri; order Perciformes; family Serranidae; genus Plectropomus; species Plectropomus leopardus. Next base: position 3,706,390 of record NC_056471.1, on the reverse strand, counting down.
GAACTTTTTTTTGTTTCTTTTTTGTTTTTTACAAAGTTGCTTTGCTTTCTTTCTCTTTCCTTTCTGTCTTTCTTTTTTGGAATCCTGATTTCCCTTTGTGCGCAATGGTGCTTCAGCAGCACAAGCAGTGACTCACTGACCTTAAGTTATGTTTTGAGACAAAGCCTAGTGCACGGGGGTGGGAGGGGTCTCAGTTCTGGTCATTTTAATTTAGTTATGGAATGAATTACTAAATTACAAACAACCCTTTTGCGCAATTGCCCATAAATTTACTTTAATTACTTAACTATGTTAAGGATAAAACATAATTTGTGGGGCATTAATTTGAGGGATATCATCCAAACTGTTGTTTATGCATTTTCATATCATATGAAGCTTTCTATGATGATATGTTGGAAAGTTGGAACAGTTTTAGTAGTTACACAAAAGATTTGTCTTTGTGTTTTTGTCTTTGTCTTTCCACTGGTTTGAAGTGGCTCAATTAAGAAAATGGCCCTGGCAGGTATTTTAAGTTGTTACAGTAACTTGCAAACTTCATGTCTGATTGTTTCCTATTAAGTCATGGTTATGCCAAGATACACTGCATGATTTGGCTGTTGCTCGCCATAATTACACAGAGTCTCAATATTTTGGCTTACCTTTACAGCAGATGAATGAAAGAGTGTTTAGCACACAGCTACTTTATGCAAGTTTGGAGAGACAGGACTTTACCAAAACTGTCTCTCTGCCACAACCTTAAAACCACTGACCAGTGATATGAATAACATTGCTCATCTCATTACAATGCAATGTTTGTTTGTTGCAGCTTCTCATGGCAACGGCATTCCCTGATGGCAGTGGTCCCCCCAGCAGGACAATGTTCCATGCCACATCACAAAAACTTCTCAGAAATGGCCCAAAGAATGTGACAAAGAGCTCAAGGTATCAACCTGTCCTCCAAATTCCCCAGATCCCGATCCAATCGAGTATCTGTGATGGTACATCAGAGCCAAGACCGATCCACTGTGGGGCCCTTGTGGATCGTACCTGGCTCTGACCTGTCAAGGCATGGACACAGGATCTCTGGGGGGTGTATTTGGCATCAGGATGTTGGTGGCAGATCATTTGAATACTGTGGTTTGTGAGGTGGAGTAATAGCAAAAGACAATATGGCATGCCACGCCTCAAAAAGCACTCAGAAACGGCCTGAGGAACATGACAAACAGCTCAAGGTATCCACCTGGCCTCCAGATTCCCCAGATCCCAATCTGATGGAGCATAAGGGACATTCTGGTGCCCCTCCTCACAACCCACAGGACTCAAAGGATCCATTGCCAACAGCCTAGTGCCAGACACCACAGGACACGCCCCTGAGGTTCTGAAAAAAAAAAAAAATAGATCTGAAAACATGCTTAAAAAATAATTATTCTGTAAAAAAAAAAAAAAAAAAAAAGATGACATTTATAACTTTTGAGATATTTTTCCCTATCTTTTTTAAAAACGTGTCTTCCAAACCTACTAATTTCTTGCTCATTGCATCCCCCCCCCCCATGTTTTCAAAAGAAAGCGCATTGATTTGCTCAGATTCTGAAGGTTTAAATTCTTGTGATGGTGTCTGAATGCAGCACAAGAAAAGTGATGTTGATTCATGTTTGAAGGGGTTAAAAAAGGTGGTTGCTAGCAAGTGGCTGAATAAGACTACCGAAGGTCATCATGCTTAACTGCGACGAACATGGTTTTACAGCCTCATTTTGGTGGCGATGTTAAATTATGTGACTGTAGTGTAGATTGTTTAAAGGCTACCATTAGTTTTTTACTTCTGGTTATGCACTCAGGCTTTGAAAATCCTGAAAGTGGTGTTCAATTGTTAAGTTAATCTTGTTTAAGAAAGATGTAAATATAATAAACGTTTGTTTGCCGCAGAGTTTATTTAGGGCAATAATCCAAAATAGAATGAAAAAATCCCAAAGATTTTTTTTTATGAGGGAACCAGGCATGATGATGAATTCTGCGTCAGCCTCCAGACAAACTTTATCCCCGGCGCACTCTATATGTGGCCTATCAAAGATCTTTTAGAAAAAATCACAAAATTGAAAAGTCTCCCACATGACTTTTTCTTCCAGAACCATCCTCACATTCTGTCCTCTCTCTGTCGTGTCCTGCTGTCTGCTGGGCTCTTATCACCTGAGCTGGATGAAGAGGGAGGGTGGCGCTGCACAGGACAGCTCCCCCTCTGCGCCCCCCCACCACAGTGCTTGGATCAGGGAGGGGTGTGATGGGGCTGCTCGGGGGAGCTGTCGAACATGTCTCTGAGGACGTGTTCAGCTTTAGGGCCTCTAGACACTACTCTGCTCCTCAGTGTGTGTGTGTGTGTGTGTGTGTGTGAGAGAGAGAGACAGTCAGTAAAACTGATAAACAGCTGAGCCTAAAATAAAATCAGAATAAAAGAGATGTATCATGGTGGGGCCAAAATGTAAAATGTGTTCTACTTTACCCATCTTTCTTTATTTGTACGATTTAATGTGTTGTAGATTTATAATGGTACCTAGCACTAATATTTTTGGGCTTGGACGGTCATGACATCAGAAACATGTTGCAGCTGGTAGTTATTTCTGGCATACAACAGTTTCTAAAGGGCTCATTTCAAACACAGATTATTTGATATCCAGATGGTGTATTCTACTTTAATGTTTCTTATTCAGTGTGTAAAATTTTCCACAAAATAAGAACTCTGAGTGACTGTTAATGTTTCATTAATGTTGCCCCGTGAGTTGTAATTTGTCAGTATTTATTGTTCCAGTAGAAGATATGAATTATATTTTTTTTGTGCTTTGTTTTTTTAAATGGAGGCTGTTTTGTGCTACTGCAATAATGAATTGGTTAATCATTATTAATAATTGCCTTTATAAATACATACTCAAACCACAATAGCAAATATGATATTAGTACTCTTGTATTTCTTGTGCACATGTTTTGTACCTGTGCATATATACTAACTGCATTTATTTTATGTTAATACAGTGGAACATAATGAGTCAGTTCATCAAAGGGCTTTATGGCTTTATGGCTAAAATGAAAATATGAATGGAATATTTTTTTTTTCTGAATATGTGGCAAATGTATTGAAAATCAGATATAAAATAATCAAATTGATGTTGAAAACAAAAATTCAAATTTCTTAGTTTTATTCTTTTTTCTTCCATGGAGTTGTTAATTTCAGTAACAGATATTCGTTTAATATTATTACAGTAATTACATTTTTGGGGGGATTTCTAGAAAAAGACTACAGTTATTCCAGTGGCACATTTTTTCCTCCATAAATACAATACTGTGGTGGAACCATATTGTATGCATGACTGTAGTTATTATGCATTGTGCAAAGCAAAGTTTCCCTTGAGGATGACAAAGATTAATATATATATATCTATATATCTATATATATATCTGTGTGTGTGTGTGTGTGTGTGCATGTGTGTGTGTTCATTTCATTTCAACTGCCATCTGAAAATCACTATTTAAGGACAAAGGAGGGGTTGTGAAACTGCCACCACTCTTGCTACTTACACACATACACACACACACGAACACACGCANTATGTGGAAGTGTTTGTGCTTGTGTGTGTGCTCATTTCATTTCAACTGCCATCTGAAAATCACTATTTAAGGACAAAGGAGGGGTTGTGAAACTGCCACCACTCTTGCTACTTACACACATACACACACACACGAACACACGCACA